>NC_060138.1:513078725-513381463 GCF_021461385.2 Schistocerca piceifrons
TGGTCTACATGGCAGGTGTAAGGGTTTATTTGTTTTTCAAAACGTTTGTGGCCATTTTCCCAAAGCACGCCATAATAACGAATTATTCAGATATCAACAATCTGGAGATATAAAACAACATGTTAAGAATTGCCCATTTCACTTAAAGTGAAACCATAATTGATGTTACCTTAGCGTACTACATTGTGAAGACAATAACACACATATGAACCACGTCGATGATATACGTGACTATCCATGTTTCGCAGTTCTTATTACAGGGTTCTAGGGGCTGTAGGCCACATTTTGCGCGCGTTTGTGTGTGTGTGTGTGTGTGTGTGTGTGTGTGTGTGTGTGTGTGTGTGCGCTCGCGCGCATAAAAGGGAGAGACACAGACGACAGAGAAATGATTGGAAACAAAAATTTATTAGATCCTCGCCGCACCGGATTAGAATAAAATCTCGAGTTTTCAACGATTATCTTCATCGTCCTCATCAGGAGCAGCGGACCGTCGTTAACTGCTTGTGAGAGGGGCTTTTCTATATACTCTCATAATAACGTGAGCCCCATTACGTGCATCAGTTACATTTTAGCTGCTGTTCCAATTCTGATTTGTACGACTTATTTCGTGGCACACACGGTTGGTTGCTGGGAAGGCATCTTTGTCTCACCAAACACAATTTGGTATTAATTGATTGGGCTGTATTGAGCAACTGCGTATTCAGCGAACTGAAATTTTTAATGTATCATTCGTGTTCTGCAAAACATTCAGCATCTGATATTGCTTCCACGTTGCCAAAGGATGTTCAAAATTCTACGGACCCTGCAACCAAGTTAACTTTTGAAGCTGTATTGGAACGACAGCGATCTTAGACAGCATAACAAAGCCATTCCGTATCCATCGCCACTAATATTTATATATTATGGAGCAGTTGTTACCGAATAATGTTTGGTATCTAGAGCAGTTTTATATACCAGCTCCACATGCGGTTATTTACAATGATTGCTCCACTTGTTCTATTCATGTGCCTATTTATTTCGTTACTCGCAGTTTTAACTTTATGTTGCTACTGTGATTTGCCAAAAATTTTGTTTTATCATATGCAGTTTGGGCACCATCTAGACCTTATGGCAGTGTTCTAATCTTGGTGGATGCACTCAAAGCATCTAAAATTTGGTATTAAAGAATTTGCTTCAAGGTTCCTATTTTGATCGAGAACATATAAAAATTTGCCTTATTTTTATTTTAGTGCAAGAGATTCAAACGTGGTGTCCGTGTCGGTGAACGTGGAGGCGCAGAAGAAGGTGACCTTCAACCTGACGTACGAGGAGCTGCTGCAGAGGGAGCTGGGCGCCTACCACCTGCGCATCAACCTCAATCCCGGACAGGTACGTCTGGTCTGAGTAGGTACACGCGAACTAAGGACCGAGAATACTCAGAGTTACTATCTAGCCGCGACTGCAAAACAGCGTGTGGAAACATGGGTGTTGAGCCACGATTTTTGGGTTCTTCTCCAGTACCTAGCATTAGTTCTGATAGTGCTAAAAATCCTATAGTTTCTTCTAAGCTGTCTACGAACGCTTCGATATACGATGGGAACTTGAAGAAAGCAACTTTCAATAAAATTGTTGAAGTTCCGTGAAGAGAAAGACATCTATAAGGAGTCTTCAAAAAAGGAAAGAAATGCAAAGATAAAATCGAAAGAGCTACGAACGTCTGTAACTTGAGTTGTATGAAGGCTGCTCAACCCAGTCGATATCTCATGATGAATGGTATAACATAGACGTGTCGTTCATTACAACTACTGCTTAACTTATAAAATCAGGATGTGATTGCAGAAATGAAAGTTCGGAACAAGAGCAAGAATAACTGGGAAATGTTCTAACTCGTATTTTCTCCGAATAAGTTACCTTTGTGCATGAAACTAAAGACTACTCAGAAAAAAATCACAAGAATGAATGGAGTACGAAATGAGGAGTCAGGCTGTTTGTACGACAATCTGACTGGAAAGTTTGTTAGATTATAGATTAGCGAAGTGACTACACCCGTGCAGGGACTATCAATTTGGCAGCCCGGGCCTGATCTGCAGCATTTGCACGATAGGGACAGAGTAATGACACCATTGGTTGTAATGGTTATGTAGAGATAAATAAATAATAGATAAAATTAAAATAAAAGCGGTATCAAGATTGTAGATGGAACAAAGATTATAAAAACGTCTTGAACCTCAAGACTCCAGATTTGATACGGAGATTAGCATCGCTCTGACTCTTTTTTGTGGTCTTCAGACCTCAGACAGGTTGGTCTGACGCAGACCTGCATGCTGTTCCGTCCTCTGTAAGCCTCTTCGTCTCTGCCAACTAGTCTAACCTGCATCGACGTGAACCTGCTTACTGTCGTCTAGCCACGGTCTCCCTCTCCACTTTTTATTCCCCCACTGCCCTCAGTTACCGAACTGAATATTCCCGGACGTCTAGTGTGCCTTATCATCCAACTTCTTCTTAATGAAGCTGTGTCACATTTTTCTTCTTTTCACGGTGCGATTCAGCAGCTGCTCAGAAGTATCCAATCCACCCATCCAACCTTCAGCATTCTCATATGGAACAAGGTTTCGAATACTTCTGATCTCTTCTTTTCTGAGCTGTTTATCGTCGACAATTGAGTTCCGGACAGGACTACCTACTAATATCTTCAAAAAAGACATCCTAAATATTAAATTTATATTCGATGATCGCAAATTTATGAGTATCGCATTGCGTCATAATGTGAAAAACAATACCAAAAAAAGCAAGGTTCCGGGGTCTAGGCAAAGAAGAACACCTCTGTAACCGTAGCCGAAACGTTACTTTGTCTAATATTGGTTTTTACACTGTGGCGCGGCACGATATTCAGAAAAATTCTGTGTTAGCAGACTGACTCCGAAGCTTACGCAGTTATTACGTTGGTGCTTATGTTCGTAGCGTTTCTGTTTGGCACGTTGAAATTCCGGTTGTTATGGGTTTATTTATCGATTGTCATTTTTCATTTATAGTTCATTGTTCCTATTTGGGTTTCTATTTTGTTATTTTGTCATATGGAGATAGTGTGTGGGACTGTGAGAGCTATAAAACGGAATGCCAAATGGAGTAATTGGAACATTTCCGACGTATTCTTCTGTTTGAGTTCGATAGAGGGATGTCGCTAGCTGAACCAGCAGGAAACTTTTTCACCACGTGTGGGGATATCGACAATGGGCAGAGCACTGCAAGGAAATGGTTTTCTCGTTCTAAGCAGTATCTTTTTGGCATTAATGATCTCTACGTTCAGGTAGACCCTCGGGATTTGATGAAGACCTTTTAACACGCATTAATTCACAATCACGGTGTACTCAAGAACTGGAAAATGTGACGAACTGTGATCACTCGACCATTGTACGACATGTGAACCCATTGCGGAAGGTTCAAACATCGGATGTACGGGTACCACGAGCTAACTCAAAACAAAAAATTAAAAAAAATCAGCGGGTGGCCGTATGTGCTTATTTGTTTGCTTGTCATCTGCTGGCTCGTGAACAACACCGACCCCTCTTTTAGTGTCACTGGTGGCGAGAAATGGAGTCTTTATTCTAACATAAGGAAATGAAGGAAATGGTTGAGCCGAAACAAAGTAGGGACATTCTGTACAAAGATGTACGAGTATCCATAAAAGACGGTGTGGTGTACTACGAATTACTTCCTCGAGGTGTAACCATAACAGCTGACATTTATCGACAACCTCTGAGACGTCTTGCAGACGCAGTTCAAGAGGAGGAGTGTGTGAAGTGATGTGATCCACGCATTCTACTAGATTCCCAAGAAACATTATACAGGAGTTGGGTCGGGAAGTCATTCCACACCGACCTTATTCAACTGATATTTCGCTCTCGGGTTTTCATCTCTCCCGCTCTTTACCGAACAACCTTCAAAGAACCTCCTTGCTCGTTGAAAATGAACTTCGAACATGGCTCGATGCGTTCTTCGCCTAAAAACCATGTTATTTCTACAGCTGGGGAATCGAAAAGTTATCTCAGCGTTGGCAGACTGTTGTAAATAGTGAAAAAACATATATTATTGATGACTAAAGTCTCTGGTATGTGTATTTGTTGTGTTTATTAAACTTACGGGAAAACGCTACGATCCTATGCACCAAGCCAATAATAACGAATTCGTCTTCTTCAGAAAATTTGTTTTTCCTGTTGTCAGTCTACAGCTTTTCACTTCGCTGTCCAAATATCAAATCTCATCTACAGCTTTCAGTGTCTCATTTCATAACGTAACTCCCTCAGCATCATCTGGCTCAATTCGACTACATTCCATTACCCTTGCTTAGTTCCTGATAACATTCATCTTACAGTGTTTCGACGTTTTCCTACTCGTCGTCTTCGTCTCTTCGACTGAAGATAACTAGTGGGAAACTTGTCGAAACGTTGCCACAACACGACACGACTCATATGATACCCCGAGAAGATTTCTTCAATGAAATTCGTAGAGAAAGCTTGTAATCCTGTATCTATCTTATAACCTTTTTTTAAGGGCCTATACATTCCGTGAAAATGGCCTTTAAGTACTCTGTCGTCCCTAAGAAATTTACAATATCATCGGCAAAACTGAAAGTTATTGTTTCTCCTCCCTAATCTTTAAAAGCGTTTCCTCCACTCATTAGTCAATGTACGAGTACTGACTAATTAACATTAGGGAAGCCAGCAACACCGTGACCTTCATTATCAACCTCTGTGACCCTTTCATGACCTTCGACTTCGCTTTTTGTACAAGTTGAAGGTCAACTTTCCTTTCACCTATGTTATCGCTGATACCTACAGACTATCCAATAGTGGAAAAATACCTGTAAACCTATAAATGGTGAAAATGTAGGCTTGCCTTTATTCAGTTTACTTTATAATTTTCTTTCTGCACCACAGATCGTGAACGATTTATCAGTGGAGGTGCACATCAACGAGACGAGCGACATCACCCTCCTTGAAGTCCCCAGTCTGCAGCAGAGCAACGACGTCTCAGACGAAGAGAACTCTAGTGAGTACACCGCTGGTCTCAGGTTCAACACGCCACTAACGTACTTGCCACAATTATGGAAGTTTTATCCATAAACACAGGATTGCTCGTCCTTTGCTCTGAATATAGAGTATCTTCATCTTACTACTTGTCTTAGCATTTCAAATGTACCATCGTTTTGAGAACAAGGACTGGTCAGTTGCTTCTCTACACAACCAGGCTAATTGAGAGTACAGAATCTTAAAATTTTATCAGTGGAATGAGCATTTCGTGAGGTCTGGGGATTACAGCTGTGTGGCATCGACATCTCGCCACGATATTTCGGCTGGCAGACAGTCTTCCATTTTCAGTTCAGTTTTACAGTGGTAAATTCACCTGAAGACAATTGCCTGTTTGCCAGCCGAAATATCGTGGTCAGATGTTGAGGACGTCCGGCCGAAATTCCGAAATCTCGTGAAGAATTCAGGCATTTTAAATTCTTGTACTCGAAAAAATTAAGTTCTTAAGTCTAATGAGATACCGGAATACGTGTAAATCACTGTAAATAGTAATGCCTGCACGCAGCTAACCCTCTGGCGCACACGGAGAGGCCTTCGCCCACGACAGCCGAGGTGCGGTGGTCTCCCAGCAGGGAGGAGCAGGCGGCGCTGAGGGCGGAGGGCGTGCAGGGACAGCTGCTGGTGCGCTACGACGTCGACCACGCCGCCAGCCCCAACCACATACTCGTGAGTCACCCCTCTGCTCACTTCATCCGTAGTGTAGTGGCTAATCTTGTTCTAAGTGATATAGTTTGGTTTCAGGCACTTCTAAATGCACTAACTCATAAATGAGTACTAAATGATATGATAACGCTATGTTCTCATTTCGACAGACTGATGCCTTTCCACAACTATTTTTTCCCTTCGTCAGTCTACTAAGTACGACTGCATTCCACATAATAAATAACCAAAACCCTTGTATTATATCCTGTATCTCCAGTATTAAATGAAATAATCGCCAATGCTTTAGGAGTTAACAGCGGTAGAGAGATCTTTCTTGCTGTAAGGGCTTTATGTACACTCTGATTAACACCTCTTTTATTTCATATTTTGCCCATATAACCGATATGCACTGTTCTCTTGTACACATCAGCCTCCTTATTCTTCGCAGTACCCATATAAATAAACTGTCTTGTTCATATTTGATTAACACTGACGAAATTGGTTTTAAGGATGCTTCTAAGAATGTTCTATTTAATCCCTGTTGAATGTTAATATCAGCTGGTGTCTTCCTCTGAACGAGGTTTTTTGCCTCTAATCGTCTTTTGTGTTTCTTAATATCGAGCAATTTTTGTTACTTCATCTTGTATTTGTAACTTCTATTTACTTCAACTATCTCCTCCAACAGGTATTTATTCTGAGTTGACTGCTTGTTCGTATTTTTTTTTCTTTTTCCGTTTCTTCCACGTGTTTCTTCATTATAGAATGTCAACTACGTCCGCAAAGCATAGTGGTGAAATGCTTGTAATGTTATACTTGTTCTACATCTTTTCTGTTCCCTCATGGTTTCTGCAGAATATTAATGACAGAAGAAGAGCAAAAAATTGGAATCATGTTATTCCCCTCTAGAAGACGGGTCAATTATTGTTGCCGGAGCTACCTTTATGTTTTTGCCACTTTTCTTTCTTCAGGTATCAGAAGTTATTTGCCTCTGTTTGTAGTTCACTTCTGATTTCGTCAAGGTTTCAGTTTTTATATCCAGTTTCTCTCTGAGAAGTCTTTCACAACTTCCATTAATGCCATTCACATAATGGCTTTTTTTTCACAAAGTTTATACTTGTTAATGTATTACTTTCGTAGTCCTCATTTTCTAAAGATCTTCCAATGCTTCTGTGGTGGGTTTTAACTTTTTCTCTCTTTTTTCTTAATTTTCTTTCCTTTTTAGAGTTTCCATATTTGTTTGCTACTGCTGGATACAAAGAGAACAAATAAATTTTTCTAGAAATATAAAAGTAAACGTGTATTCTGCTGGAAATAACCGTCCAGCACTAAGAAGGGTTCGTCACAGTAGGTACCAGTTTATGCTACAAATTACAAATACTGACACAAATTCTCGATTATGGTTTGGTACAAATACAACAATATCACTGTCACAAAAACAGGTTGTTATTAGGCCATCCCATATTGAAACAATCCCTCGACTCAGTGGACAAGTACCACATGTTAGCCATTTAAGCAAGGTAAGATGGGGACTATATGGACTACGTGTAGCTAAACTCAAAATGAAAACGAGCGTGGTTGTGTTGAAATGTACGTGCTGAACAATGAATATGCTACTATGTCGTATAATTTTCCCACATGTAGATATTGTTGATGAGATCACTTGCTACTTATAGTGGGCGAAATTATCTGTGATATCCGAAACAAGTGAAGGTTCTCCATCAACCTAAATACTGTTGATCTTAACACCAATGAATTTACTCACACATTCTTTGTGACGGATGTTGTCACTGATTGGAAACACGGAACTGGTGATCTAGCATACGTTCTGGAGTGTACTTTTGAAATTGCAGTGGGTTTGAGGCTAGGAACCACCAGAGAAGTTTGAAGATGATCATAACAACCTAGTGCTTTGTGTACCTATTGTCTCAATACTAGAGGAAAAGCCAACGCTATAGTGCTAATGTAACATTCCAACGTAACAATGCTATAGCGCTCAGGCCCAAAATGTGCATGTCTTCGCTGCGTCACTCATATGCTTATTCCTTTCACTGCCCAACACAATGCAGGTTCTTGTGTGCCCATGGTGGTATGATTTTCCTTAATCTCACACTTCCTCAACACATGTTGCTGTCACTTTATCTCGAAGCAGTAATATAAGATAATGATAAGTTAAATTATTTATTCACGCTGATAGTCCATCAAGTATTGTAATACATTAATTTGAAACAAGTAATGAACAAATTTCACCCTGATTTTTGTATCAAATATTCAAATATGGGATCCTGAAAGACGCAAACTGAGCTGTAAAATTTAGGTAATGGAGTGGTAAAGCGTTTTCAAGCTCAATCGGGTTGTTTTCTATATAGCATTTCTAACTAGCACAGACTAATTTCATTTGGGTACTCGTTGTCTAAACAAATACCAGACGTGTTATGAATCTTGTCTTATAGACTACATGCTTAACATCAGTTTTACGTATCAGATCAGAAATTACTAAAGTGTACGCTGTGGTGGCTATACGTATTATCAAACAACTACTTCAGTCTGCTTATCAGGAAATAACATAGCAGAATGGGGATATGGGTCGACAAAGGAAAGTTCTTTACTCCTATAAGCATGTGTGCGAAAAAGCAGAGAAATTTTCGCTTGAAATTTGCGAAAAAAAATTACGGAAATGGTAGCCTCACATGGACAGTATAGATCATCAGTATAATTCACGCACAAATTCGTAAATCACGTAATCACTACATAACATCCACAACGAAAGCTAGAAAATGTTTGCTTTGTCTTTTATGAGAGAGAGGGAGATATCGTGAGCCCTTTGTTGTCACAGGTGGAAACGTTACAAACGTATATCGTCAACCACGAATGCACGTGGATTGTAATAGGCTACAAAGGAACAATGAAGTCCCCCTAGAAAATTGCCAAATGCATGGTACAAGAAGTTACTTTGAATTATAATTATTTGAAAATACGTTTGAAACACGGAAACTGTGAATGGATCATCAATGAATGCCATAACTAGCATTTGCAACAAGCAGCAGTCATACTCCATTGCACAAAATGGCATGTTAAAACACCAGAATACCACCATCTTCAATCAGACTTTTAAACTACACATAAACAGGACACAGATGCAATAGTGAAGCTCCCTCCTTCCACAGCAAGTCATTAAAACTGAATTTTGCCAGCCTGAATAGTCATTGGCCCTCTCTGGCCAAAGTTCTTTAGCTCAAGTAGATACGATATGCGTTTCGGGGCAGAGATATTTTGCTGTTGGCCTCTCGACTCACAAGGCATGCGATCTTTGGCAATCAAGTGACTCATAAGGGTCACTTACTTGGAGTATACAGAGTTATGGAACAGATCACAATGCATGATCCCCAAATACTTCAATACCAATAAGAATGATTTTCTGTGTCTTTGCAGCTAATGATTTCTTCTTAACCTGAAACATTTTTTAATCCACCATTGTAACACTGTTGAACTGTGCTACGTTGATTAGTCTCAGTTTTCATAATGACTTCACTGACAATGTTGAAACGTTTCTTCTGGACAGGTGACTGATGACGGATACTTCGTGCACTTCTACTCACCACCAGACCTGCCACCACTGGAAAAGTACATCGTGTTCGTGCTGGACGTGAGCGGCTCCATGAGCGGTCACAAGATAGAGCAGCTGAGGCAGGCCATGGTCTCCATCCTTGATGAGCTGAGTCCACGTGACAACTTCACGCTCATCACATTCTCCTCTGGATCACGGGTAAGGAGCAGGTGCTCTCATTTGTTTACACCATGATAGTATGGACCATTTCGATTAACAGACACAAGTAACTGAAGACTCGGAAACAGAAAAGAGAGTTTCTCATATCAAAAGGAAAGAGGTAGCACAGAGAATGTAGAGTATGGTTCAAATTCCCATATATTGTGCTGTGCAGACACTGTCAATAAGCTTGTAACGTAAGTAGGTGTTGCTGTGTTTAAGTCCTTTGACATCAGAAAAGCTGCAGTCTCCACCAAAGAGTCCATATGAAATTCCTAGCAGATTGTAACCCAAACAAATTGAGCTGCTCGGGGGAACAAAATGGTAAGCGCCAAAATCACAGTTTCGAGATACAGCGCATCTAAAGTTTCAATTGATCTACAAATCTGAATAATTTTTTTTGAACAGTCCTTTTATTCTGTAGTGATTCTAATATCTATCTTCTACTAAACAGACATAAATGAAACTCAGAACTGACTAAAACAAATGAAATATACAAAAACTATTACATTACCATACACCATTAACAACACATAGTGATAGAACATTTCATATTAAATTCCGGTGAACGTGCGGGCCATGGTATGGTCCTTCGACGACCAATGCACCTGTCATGAAATATACTATTCAATACCGCTTCAACCGCACGCGAGATATGTGCCGGACATCCATCATGTTGGAAGTACATCACCATTCTGTCATGCAGTGAAACATCTTGTAGTAACATCGGTAGAACATTACATACGAAATCAGCATACATTGCACCATTTAGATTGCCGTCGATAAAATTGGGGCCAATTATCCTTCCTCCCATAATGCCGCACCATACGTTAACCCGCCAAGGTCGCTGATGTTCCACTTGTCGTAGCCATCGTGGATTTTCCGTTGCCCAATAGTACGTATTATGCCGGTTTACTTTACCGCTGTAGGTGAATGACTCTTCGTCGCTAAATAGAACGCGTGCAAAAAATCTGTCATCGTCCCGTAATCTCTTTTGTGCCCAGTGGCAGAACTGTACCCGACGTTTAAAGTCGTCGCCATGCAATTCCCGGTGCATAGAAATGTGGTACGGGTGCAATCGATGTTGATGTAGCATTCTCAACACCGACGTTTTTGAGATTCCCGATTCTCGCGCAATTTATCTGCTACTGATGTGCTGATTAGCCGCGACAGCAGCTAAAACACGTACTTGGGCATCATCATTTGTTGCAGGTCGTGGTTGACGTTTCACTTACTGTTTCCTTAAATTACTATCCGGCGAACGGTCCGGACACTTTGACGATGTCGTCCAGGATACCGAGCAGCATACATAGCACACGCTCTTTGGGCATTTTGGTCACAATAGCCATACATCAACATGATATCGACCTTTTCCGCAATTGGTAAACGCTCCATTTTAACACGGGTAATGTATCACGGAGCAAATACCGTCCGCACTGGCCGAATGTTACGTGACACCACGTACTTATACGTTTGTGACTATTACAGCGCCATCTACCACAAAACGAAAAAGTGGTCCAACTAAAACATTCATATTTCTTTACGTACTACACGAATATGTAATAAAAATGGGGGTTCCTATTTAAAAAAACGCAGTTGATATCCGTTTCACCTATGGCAGCGCCATCTAACGGGCCAACCATAGCGCCATCTGGTTTCCCCCATCAAGCTAGACGAGTTTCGTTCTTTGTAGTTTCTTCGTTTGATGGTTATTTCGTGAGATATTTGGCCCGGTCACTATCAATGGACCACCCTGTATACTCACTTCACTCCACAAGTCCTACAAGTTTGTATGGGGAATTTCCGAACACTTTGTGTATTCAAGTAAAATACTAGTATGCCCATTATTAGTAAAGAAAAGTCTCATGGGCGTTACCAGAGTTTTAATCGCGTTGGCTAAGAGGCAAACGGAATCGACTGACGGGCTTTTTGGTACTGCTGTGGAGCATGTCATTTACTGGGCGGTGGTCGATGTACTGGCGGCGTGGCTGAATACGCATTGGAGTCGGGTTGCAACATCTTCCGGTAGCAGCATGGATACAGCAAATGGTGTGTGCATTTGATAGCAGCCAGAGATGGATGCCCAGTGTTAGCGGCAGCCCTGACCAGAAACAAAAACTCAACCATAATCGACGTCGCTACTCTCACCTCTCCAAGTGAAGTCTCTCCAGTCAAGTCACATTGGGAGTGTCTCCTTTACTGTGTCGAAGTCTCCCACAACATATGGTCTCTGCCCTAGCGTTCTGCAAGGAGCCCTTCGTGGGCGAGGCTATTCACCTGACTGACCGTGTCGTTGTTCTTTTCTGGACAATTATATTATCTTGCAACGTCTTCATTGGTTATTACCCAATGTCCACGATCCTCATAGTAGGAGCAACACATATTCACAAGAACGTTATTCCTGGAAGGCATTTCTTTGCTTGGAAAACTGTTTTTCGACCATTAAGTGTTGACGACCCGTGACCTCTGGAACTGTCCATTTGTCATATCTGCCTACGTACAGCACCTTTACACTACAAATGCTAACACCAGTGAGACAGTACAGGTATGGATCGACCAGCGGCCCGATATATGTTCAGCCATACAACAGACGCTATGTGAATATCCTGTGACGTCCCTCGGTTTATGACTCCAAACTTCACTGGTGGTTGTGACTGCGTTGCCAAGTGGCTGTAGCAAATGAGGGCAGGCTAATCGCCTCATCTGACCGTAATATTACAATGTGCAAGAAAAAAGAAAAAGTACTGCAGCTCAATAAATAAGTTATTGCTAGACACCTTTCTAAGATGGTCGAGAGCACAGTTTCAGTAACTCTTAATGAACCTTTCTACTAGTATTTTTTAGAATACAATATTTCCTAGACAAATTAGATTTATACCACACTACAATGTTTGTCCAATCACAATTGTGCCTCAGAAGATCAATTCCATTCACAGAGTTATTTATACATTTACTGTTCTCAAACAAAATATTTTGAAACAGTAATTATCCATAGCTGGGATCAGGAATCGGTAGTTTTATTATAGTGAGTGATGGTGAGTAACTAAGCTTCTGTACGAGCAGTAACGTCAGTTGCCTTCACGTGCATGGTAATTATATGTCCATGCATTACAAATGAGAAATATTACATCAAAACACTTATTCTGAAAATAAAGTATAGAAAATGTCACTGTGGGAAAGACTGGCTAGTTGTCACAGTGGGGATTATGGAACGGGGGGGTGGAATTAGTAGCCGTGGAGAGCTGGCCAGTCACGCAGTGTGGGATACTGTAAAGGCATATTACAAGACTCCGGGTAATTTTGTTGAAGCTCAATGCTCTTTCCATTGGGAGTTTAACTTACCTCCACAGGCTCGTGGAGCATCTCCCTATGCCATCAAGTCTGGAGAGAGCCACTCTGAAACCACTACCGGCCGGGTTGGCCGAGCGGTTCTAGGCGCTACAGTCTGGAACCGAGCCACCGCTACGGTCGCAGGTTCGAATCCGGCCTCGGGCATGGATGTGTGCGATGTCCTTGGGTTAGTTAGGTTTAAGTAGTTCTAAGTTCTAGGGGACTTATGACCTCAGAAGTTAAGTCCCATAGTGCTCAGAGCCATTTGAACCATTTTTTTGAAACCACTGGCAGCACTAGAGAGAAAAGAGGGGGTAGTGTAAAAACAAACTATATCCAAGAGAATAGTGATCGGCAGCAGTTCCTCTGCCTGAACTCGATCCCTATGATTCAGATGAGGAAACACGCTTTCAGCAGGATGATGCAAACAAGCAATACTCTTGAAATGCCACTGAGATTGCAATATTCTGTAGCACCCCCATCCTGCATATTTCTCTTGTCCATATGCTTTTCTTTGTGGTTACCTCGAGTCTAAAGTTTTAATGGAAAACAGTTCAACGATCGAACATGATTCGAGACAGCGAATTCGGCAAGGAACGAACAACATTGCGTTGGAACTACTACACAATGTCATGGGCAAAATCACTCTCAGCCTCCAACAATGTGTACTAAACCAAGGACGTCATCTGAATTATAATATAATCAGAAAACTGTAACTTTGAAGGTAAACTATTAATTTCTTCTCATGTACACTCACTTCATGTCAAAAAATAGAACTTTATAAATCTTCTGTTCGTTTCAGTCTTCCCATTTGTCTGCTTCACCCGGTATTTTGTTGGGCACAGCTTGATTGTGTTTGTAGAGACATAATGAACTTCATATGAACGCATTTTCTATCGGAAGATAAATATAATGTATCATTTAACACTAGGTGTGGTGGCCAGGTGGCGAGAACAAGACCTATACATCCCGGTACGATTGGCCCAAAGGACCAGAAAATGATGCTGATGCTGTCGTGCCTGCCACTCCAGAAAATGTTGCTAGTGCCAAAAATTTCGTGAGAGATCTCCATGCGGGAGGAGGTGAGTTCATCATCCTAGGTAGTGGTGACGCTCACCACAAAATTAGCAGCAGAAGTTAAACGTATTCTTGGAATTGTAGAGATTTGACAGAACAGAAGAAAATAGCACAGCAAACTGCTCATATCCTGTGTGAGATACTTTATCTAAAAGGTAAGAAGCTAGAAATTGTCCAAGAAACTTTTGAAGCACTGTGAATATCACGGTACAGTTTAGTAAAATAGCGTCAATAGGGAAAGTAAATGATTTTACATTTTCACGTTTTGGCTGAGTGTTATTAAGATATTCTTTTCTTTGATCTGGAGGTCGTGCAATTCAACACTGGTTTCAATATTACCGACAGCACATGAAACTGAGTACATCAATCTAATTCCATGTAAATGCTCTTTTATAAATTTTCACAAACTTTCATTGTTAATTATAACAGTGAACACCAAAAAAGATATAAAAATAGGTTTGAAATAAGGTAGTATCTTCAAACGTTCTTGTGAAGATTCCACATTCCCCATTATTACGTGACCAGTATTTTTAAAAGGAACTACATAGTTAAACTTTAACCTCTAGATGTAATATTAGACTACTTTCTCATAGCTTGCCTGGCAAACTGCGCACATCAAAATTGGTACTTACTGCTGGAGAAGAAAAATCGTAGGACCTCTCTAATTTAAATCTACGAGCTATGAGACAAAGAAGCAGACCAAATATAAAATAATCCATATTGCTCTTTTACTAAGCTGCAGACATTTTCAGCACCAAGTTGTTGTAGAGCGTCATAATGAAACGTTACGCTACATGTCTGTTGAATGAATGTTAAGAGAATGCTCTTTACAGCTTCCATGCAGAAGCAGTTAATACTGAGAATATCGGTTGTGAGTATCTGCTGACAACAGTCCACGGAACCCATGGTCATAATAATTGTTTCTCTAGCACCATACTAGAAAGCATGCGCTGAAACATTACTCTCAACCGTACACAAGAGTGTGTAGGTGATTAGGTACTTAACTTTGGGTCAGTCTACAGTCGCACAGACTGATGTATGTTTTTCAGTACAGTTGTCACACATGATCCTTCCTGTACAACATGTATCCTGTAAGGACCGCTTAGGGTAAATTTATGCATAAATATGTCACATACGTACCGCCCGATTAGATTAGAAGGGAGATTTTATCACAGACTTTGAAAGTATACTACACAACTGGCCATTACAACTGCTACACCACGAAGATGATGTGCTACAGACGCGAAATTTAACCGACAGGAAGGAGATGCTGTGATATGCAAAAGATTAACTTTTCAGAGCATTCACACAAGGTTGGCGGCGTTGGCGACACCTACAACGTGCTGACATGAGGAAAGTTTCCAACCGATTTCTCATACACAAACAGCAGTTCACCGGCGTTGCCTGGTGAAACGTTGTTGTCATGCCTCGTGTAAGGAGGAGAAATGCGTACCATCACGTTTCCGACTTTGAAAAAGGTCGAATTGTACCCTATCACGATTGCGGTTTATCGTATCGCGACACTGCTGCTCGTGTTGGTCGAGATCCAATGACTGTTAGCAGAATATGGAATCGGGTTCAGAAGGGTAATACGGTACGCCGTGCTGGATCCCAACGGCCTCGAATCACTAGCAGTCGAGATGACAGGCATCTTATCCACATGGCTGTAACGTATCGTGCAGCCACGTCTCGATCCCTGAGTCAACAAATGAGGAAGTTTGCAAGACAACAACCATCTGCACGAACAGTTCGACGACGTTTGCAGCAGCATGGACTATCAGCTCGGAGACCATGGCTGCGGTTACCCTTGACGCTGCATCACAGACAGGAGCGCCTGTTTTGGTGTTCTCAACGACGAACTTGGGTGCACGAATGGCAAAACGAAATTTTTTCGGATGAATCCAGGTTCTGTTTACAGCATCATGATGGTCGCATCCGTGTTTGGCGACATCGCGGTGAACGCACATTGGAAGCGTGTATTCATCATCGCCATACTGGCATCTCACCCGGCGTGGTGGTATGGAGTGCCATTGGTTACACGTCTCGGTCACCTCTTGTTCGCATTGACGGCACTTTGAACAGTGGACATTACATTTCAGATGTGTTACGACCCGTGGCTCTACCCTTCATTCGATCCCTGTAAAACTCTACATTTCAGCAGGATAATGCATGACCGCATGTTGAAGGTCGTGTACGGCCTTTCTGGATACAGACAATGTTCGACTGCTGCCCTGGCCAGCACGTTCTCCAGATTTCCCCCCAATTGAAAACGTCTGCTCAATGGTGGCCGAGCAACTGGCTCGTCGCAATACGCCAGTCACTACTCTTGATGAACTGTGGTATCGTGTTGAAGCTGCATGGGCAGCTGTACCTGCCTGTACACGCCATCCAAGCTCTGTTTGACTCAATGCTCAGGCGTATCAAGGCCGTTATTACAGCCAGAGGTGGTTGTTCTGGGTACCGATTTCTCAGGATCTATGCCCTCAAATTGCGTGAAAATGTAATCACATGTCAGTTCTAGTGTAATATATTTGTCCAATGAATACCCGTTTATCATCTGCATTTCTTCTTGGTATAGCAATTTTAATAGCCAGTAGTGTAGTTGACATTGTCGACAAGTACTCAGGACTAAAGGTTGGGACTTTCTTGAGGCATGTAGTTAAATCTGCTGTGGGAGTCGTTGGTATGTCTCAGCTCATTTGAGTAAAACGATCGTTACAGGGTAAACACTGAAGAAAATAATATGGCGCGATCAATGTTTTCATGTAAATGAAGACGTAAGACCTCACAGAGTGCATAAATAAGTCTCATGACAAGGCGGACCTGCTTTCTACAGGGACGGCAATGCATGATGCACTGGATACAGCACTGCGAGTATCCAAGGCAGGTGTTTCACGTCCAAATGCGCCGCTTGTGATGGTGCTGCTGACGGATGGACTGCCCAATGGAGACCCAGAAACCATCTTACACGACTACACCGCCGCCAACATGGAGCGGGGAGCAGCACTGTTTACGCTGGCATTCGGTGAAGATGCAGACTTCGGATTTCTCAGGAAGCTGGCGCTACGCAACGGAGGCTTCGGCAGGCGCATTTACGAGGCGGCGGACGCACACCTGCAGCTGCGCAACTTCTACCGGCAGGTCGCGTCGCCACTACTTTCCAGCGTCAACTTCACATACGGGGATGGACAGGTGAGCTCCAGTGCCTGACGTTACAAGTACAAGAGATGAAGAGGTCACCCTTTACAAGTGACATATGTTACTTCGAAATGTGCAACAGTCACTCTTTCTATTCCCCTATTCAGTCGCAGGCAACAGCTAAGACTCTATATAATTGGATACCAAATTATTATTATTATTTTGTTGAGTCATCAGTCTTCTAACTACTATGATGCAGCCCATACAAATTCCTCAGAGAAGCAAATTCAATCTATGTCCTCAGGTCTTTGTTGGATGCTTTCCAATCTCTATCTTCCTCAATAGTTTTTATCTCTACAGCTCCCTCTAATAGCACGTTAATTGCACCCTAATTTTCTATCAGTTGTCCTATCATCATGTCCCTTCTTCTTGTCAGTGTTTTCCATTTATTCCTTTCCACGCCGATTCTGTGGGAAACCTCCTCATTGCTTACCTTACTGGTCCACCTTATTTTCAACATTCCTCAAATGCTTCGATCATCCACTGTTCTGGTTTTCCCATAGTCCATCTTTCACTACCACACAATGCTGTGCTCGAAAGGTACATTCTCAGGAATTTCTTCCTCAAATTAAGGCATAAGTTTGATACTAGTAGATTTCACTTGCTTTGTCCATCATGGGTTGTTGAGCTGCCTAGATGCAGAATTCCTTAACGTCATCTACTTCGTGATCGTCGATCTTAATGTTAAGCTGCTCGCTGTTCTCGTTTCGGATAGATCTCATTACTTTCATGTGTCTTTGATTTACTCTCAATCCGTATTCTGTACTCATTAAACTGTACTCATTAGACAGTTCATTCCGTTCGGCACATCCTGAAATTCTTCTTCACTTTCAACAATGGCTTCGGCGACTCTTTGATATCCTTCTTGCTAGAATTTTAGTTTTACTCTTTAACATTTACTTTAGTACTGTCATTGCCTCTTTGGAGTATGGACTGAACACTAGGGGCGAAATACTACATCTGTCTTACATAATTTTTAATACGAGCTCTTCGTTTTTAGTCTTCCACTCTTATTGTTGCCTCTTGGATCTTGTATATATTCTGTATAGCCCCTCTTTCCCTATATCTTACCTAGATTTTTCTCATAATTTCGAACACCTTTCGCAATTTTATAGCGTCGAACACTTTTTTCCAGGTCAACAAATCCTTTTGAACATGTCTTGACTTTACTCCACTCTTGCTCCCATTATCATCAACATCAGAATTGCCTTTACCTCTCCTAAGGTTAAGTGATCGTCATGTAATAGCTTCTCAATTTTATTTTTCACTCTTCTGTATATTATTATTGTCAGCAACTTGGGCCGCGCAGGGTAGCCGCGCGGTCTTGAGTGCCTTGCCACCGTTCGCTTGGCTCTCACTGTCGGAAGTTCGAGTCCTCCCTCGGGAATGGGTGTGTCTCTTGTCCTTAGCGTAAGTTAGTTTAAGTTAGACTAAGTAGTGTGTAAACCTAGGGATCAATGACCTCAGCAGTTTAGTCCAATGGGAACTTACCACAAATACAGAAAATTTCAGCAACTGGGATGCTTGAGCTGATAAGCTGATTTTGCGATAGTTCTCGCATTTGTCAACTCCTTTAATCTTCAGAATTGTGTCGATGACATTTTTCAGAAAGTCAGATGGTGTAATCCCACACTCATACATTCTAAGTACTAACATGAATAGTCGTGTGGTTGCCACATTCATCAATGATTTTGGAAATTCTGATGGAATGTTATCTATCCCTTTTGCCTTATTTGATCTTAAGTCTTCCAAAATGGTTTTAAATTCTGATCCTAATATTGGATATCCTATCTCTTCTATATCGACTCCTGCTTCTTCTTCTATCACGTCATCAGGCAAGTCTTCTCCTCATAGACCCCCATCAGCGTATTCTTACCTCTTAGCCGCTCTCTCCTCTGCATTTAACAGTGGAATTCCCATTGCACTCTTAATGTCACCACCCTTTGTTTTTAATTTCACCAAACATTATTTTGATGCTTCCACACGCTGGGTCAGTCCTTCCGATAATCATTTCCTTTTCGATTCCTCACAGATTTCATTCAAGCGTTTTGGATTAGCTCCCTGCGCTTCCTGTTTCTTTCATTCCTGAGTGACTCGTGTACCTATATTCCTGAATTTCCCTGAATGTTTTTGTACTATCTTCTTCTTCGTCCTGCTACTGAAGTATTTCTTTTGTTACCCATGGTTTCTTCGCAGATACCTTCTTGGTACTCAAGTTTTTCTTACAAGCTTCTGTGACAGCCCTTTTTAGAGATGTCCATTCCAATTCAACTGAACTGCGTACTGAGCTATTCCTTATGGCAGTAGCTATAGATTCAGAGAACTTCAGGCGTATGTCTTCAGTGCTTAGTACTTCCATATTCTACTTCTTTGTGCATTGATTCTTCCTCACTAGTCTCTTAAACTTCAGCCTACCATTCATCACTACTAAATTGTGATCTGAACCTAATCTTTACGTCCGCAGCTCGTGGTCGCGCGGTAGCGTTCTCTCTTCCCGCGCCCGGGTTCCCGGGTTCGATTCCCGGCGGGGTCAAGGATTTTCTGTGCCTCGTGATGACTGGGTGTTGTGTGATGTCCTTAGGTTAGTTAGGTTTAAGTCGTTCTAAGTTCTAGGGGACTGATGACCATAGATGTTAAGTCCCATAGTGCTCAGAGCCATTTGAACCTACTATTTACGTATCGCCACGCATTTTTCATGTAATCCTATTCCTCTTGTCAATCTTGAACAGAATATTCGCTGTTACTAGCTGGACTTTATTAGGGAACTCAATTAGTCTTTCTCATCTCTCATTTCTACTACCAAGCCTGTCTTCTCTCATAACCCCTTGTTGTACTCCTTCCCTTCAGCTTCATTTTATGACTATTAAATTTTCATTTCCCTTAACTTTCTGAATTATTTGTTCAGTATTCTTATATAATTTCTCTATTTCTTCATCTTCAGCTTGCGACGTCGGCCTGTATCTCTGACAGATAGTTGTCGCTGTTTGTTTGCTGTCAGTTCTGATGAGAACACCTCTATCACTGAACTGTTCACAGTAACTCACTATCTGCTCTTCCTTCCTATTATAAGAAATCCTACTTCCATGCTGCTGTTGTTGCTTTTACCCTATAGCCATCTGACAAAAAATCCTTGTCTTATTTCCATTTCAATTTACTGATAACCTTGCGTTTCTCTTTCCCATGTTCAAACGTTTGACATTCCATGCCTAACTAGTGGAATGTTATCCTTTCGTTGGTTATTCAATCATTTTCTCATAATCATCTCATCCTTGGCAGTCCCCTCCCAGAGAGCCGAATAGGGGAGTAGTCAGGAATCTTTTGCCAATGGAAAGATCATCATAACACTTTTTCAATTACAGGCCACATGTCCTGTGGATACATATTGTGTGTCTTTAATGCGATGGTTTCCACTGCCTTCTGCATGCTCGGCCGTTGATTATTGCCAATTCTTCCACCTTTAGGGACAGTTTCTCACTCCAAGGGCCAGAGAATGGCAGCGCGGGGCAGCCGCGCGGTCTAGGGCGTCTTTCCTCGGTCTTTGCGGTTCCCCCCGTCGGAGGTTCGAGTCCTCCCTCGGCCATGGGTGTGTGTGTTGTCCTTACCGTAAGTTAGTTTAAGTGAAATTAAGGAGTAGGGACCGATGACCTCAGCAGTTTTGTCCCATAGGAACCGACCACAAATTTCCAAAAATTTTGCCAGAGAATGCACTGAAGCTCTGTATTCTCCTTGTCAAGGCCATTGGCTGATGGTGGTGACTTCTTAAAGCCGGAAATCTCCAGCCGGCAATGTGGATGATTTTCGTTGAAAATTTAAGTGGTGGGGAGTTTGAACCTGGGACCAAGGACGTTTTACTTATTCCTCTTAAAACTGTTAAATATGTACAACTTGTAACAGGGGAACCCCAAATATCTGCATCCCAATCACCAAAACCAGATTTCTATGTGATAAAGACTGTAATACCTGAATTTTAGGTCATGGGAGATGAAACAACTGGTTCTTTGCGGGTCTGTAAGAAAACTATCAATGAGGAATGGAAACAAAATGAAAAAAAATATTTCTTGCAGGAAACTGTTGTTGTAAGAATATCCATAGAAGCTCTCAGAGCTGCTGTGGGAGAAGATTTAACGACATTCAAGACATATTAGTATACCAGCTACGTTAGCCCATGGAGCTATAAAACAATAATATGTAGCTAGCATAAGACACTGTATCATGTGAAACTTTTCAAAAATAATCTCCGTCCGAACAGATCTCAGGTGGTCTAATGGTACTGACCGACGGTCGTGAATATGGAGGGGCATTTGGTCAGCACACTGCTGTCCAGGCCACTGTTAGTTTTCGTGACCGAGGCCGCTACCTTTCAATCAAGTAGCTCCTCCATTCGCTTCTCAAGGGCTGGGTGCGCCCCGCTTACGAACAGTGGTCACTGCCTGAATCCCAAGGTCAGGTGCACCTAAATAAGAAAATGAGCAGGGCATGTGGCTGGAAATACTACACAGAAAAGAAACATGTACACCAATTCCAGAAAATTATTATTAACGATTATGAAGCAGCCAACCATGTGGTATTATGGTGGCGAGTGGGTGATCATTGTTCAGGGACAGAGAAAAAAAATACTGGCAGAGGAATGTCTTTGGCAGGAAAGGAACAGCTGGTGAATATGTGTTTGTGTGTGTATGTGTGTGTGTGTGTGTGTGTGTGTGTGTGTGTGTGTGTGTGTGTGTGCGTGTATGGCAAGAGAATGGAGACTTTGGAGAAATGAGGAACGAGGCTGGGGGTGAGCAGCCATCTCTTCACTAAAGACAAAGGTAAAATACTAAAGAATATCATCTTTATTAGACAAGTGTGGTTGGGTATCAAATACTGATGAACTCTAGAATAATGAGGATTTAGTAACAGAGAGCAGCCTTTCCCATCACTGACTGATAAATATGCGGTACAGCATAAGTATCTTAGCAGTACTGGGAATGTATCCATAAATGTGACTTTAAGTTAACATTTTGTTAAGGAGACACACAATCAGAAGGCGTTGAGTCAAATATTTTATGCCTTATTTTAGGTACCTCTCTGTCGTTTCAGTTGCTTAAAGTACTTTTATGTTTCACTGTCGCTAAGCTTGTCAAATTGATAATATCCCTGTATTTACCGATATAACAAAGGGGTCACTCATCGTTGAGGCTGAAGTGATTGAAGAACTTAGGAAAATAAACTACGTTGACAAAGTTTGTCTTTTTGGATGTAAAGCGAGGCAGGTGACAATAATACACATCTATCACCTAAGTAGCAAGTGAAACAAATATAGAACCGTTTGCTTGTTTCGTGAGGCTCGTAAGTGGTATTTCAAGAAAAAGTGGGATGTATTCTTCGCAAAAAAAAAGAAAAAACACGGAAAAGTACAGTCAAATTACAAGGCCTATAGGCATTGTGAAGTGGGTGCATCATTGTACTTACAGTCTTGTTCTTATTTTATACCTTTCCCCACTCGGTTATATCAAAACAGCCGGGTTTTCATTCTTCTGAAATTGGAAAAAGCTTTTCAGATTCTATAGTGTCAACAACTAATTTCTTCCTCAAACTATATACTGAAACTGGACAGCAGGTAACCCAGCTGTAGTTCTTCTAAGAATCTCTGCCTCCCCCATCTCCCCCTCCCAACACCGCTCCCACAAGGCACAATCAAGTAATCATTTCAACCAACACTCTTTATCGAAAATAAGCACTTAACTGTTATGAAGTCGATGCTGCTCAGTAGTTCCTTTAATTTGATGATATTATAATCACAACTGAGAGCCACCTCTTTGGTTATAAGATTTCTGCCACCACAGTCATTGTCCAGATTTATTAAGAGTCCTTAAAGAACCACATTCTTCAAATTTTTACTACTTTTATATCACTCTCCTAAATCTCAATGATAAACTTGTCAAAACACTCAAAAATGAATCTGAAGGTTTCTGAATACTGTTGATCATAAAAAGTTTTAACAAAATGGCTCTGAGCACTATGGGACTCAACTACTGAGGTCATTAGTCCCCTAGAACTTAGAACTAGTTAAACCTAACTAACCTAAGGACATCACAAACATCCATGCCCAAGGCAGGATTCGAACCTGCGACCGTAGCTGTCTTGCGGTTCCAGACTGCAGCGCCTTTAACCGCACGGCCACTTCGGCCGGCAAGTTTTAACACACTCGTCTCTAGCTGGGTATGTAGCTTTCTAGTTTTCTAATCAAAAGCCTGCTGGTTTGCTTCTCAGTACTGCGCTTTTGTTTTTGTTGGAATTTTATATTTATTGTGAAGTTGAAGTGCTAACTAACTAATATTTCACATAATTTTCTAATGTTATTGTTGTTGTTGTTGTTGTAACAACAACAACATTAGAAAATTATGTATAAATTATGTATAAATGTAACATATTTGATTTTTAATTATTAATTGCATTAAAATATGATATTATATTTAAATCTGGCACAAGATTGTGAAACATCAGAACAGAAAACATTTTCTTTGTTTCTAAATATTATGATAAAATTTAAAGATAATATTAAGATAGTAGTAATAGCATATATAATTTTTAATTAATAAGAGATTTTGTTCCTTACCAAATTTTAATTTGTTACAGGTTCCCATGTTTTCGTGTGATTGGTAATTAAGAATGCAAATTATTATCAGAATTCTCAAATAACGATTAAAATCTTTGTGTCTAATGAGTATTTATCTACCAACCACGTGACTACAAGGCTTGATTGCTGTGCACAAACCTTTGTAAAGCTTTGTTAAAAACACCAATAATTTGTTATGGATTAGACCTCTTAGAATTACTAAAGTAATTTTTTCCATGTGTTTTAAGACGTGTATCAATTTGCTTTAGGAAATTAATGCCATGGCATTGACTTTAATATACTATAGGCATGAAGAAAATCGAAGAAGATAATCTTCATCTCCTTGTAAGATTCAACACAATAGACCTCTGTTCAGGTATATCTGTTCACTTCCATCATTCTCTAACAACATATGTATCACTAATAGAAGTCGAAGAAAGAGGCTACTGCAGAATCCTGTTTGTCATTTTTCGACTGTCTGACTTCAAATGCAATTTCCGTCTAGTAAAGAATTTGTGCCCTGCAGGTGGAGGAGGAAACCCTGACGCAGACCAAGTTCCCAACGTTTTTCCGCGGCAGCGAACTGGTGGTGTCTGGCAGACTGCGGCCTGTGGTACCGCAGCTGGAGCCCGTGGTGGTGGGGGAGGGCCGCCAGCGCTACAGGTCGCCGGCCAGGCTGGAGAAGGCCTGCTCTGGGGAGCGCCTCTGGGCCTTCCTTACTGTGCGCCAGCTGCTCGACCTGGACGCCGCCACTCCCAACCAGACGCTCAAGGACAGGGCCAAGGACATCGCTCTCAAGGTGAGAGTGCTGCAGAAGGCCTGCAAATGATTCTCACATATTAAAGTGGAGCTGTGATGAACACGAAATTTGAAACTTCCTGGCAGATTAAAACTGCGTGCCGGACCGAGACTCGAACTTGGGACTTACGCCTTTCGCGGGCAAGTGCTCTACCATCTGAGCTGCCCAAGCATGACTCACGCCCCATCCTCATACCTTTACTTCTGCCAGTACCTCGTGTCCTACCTTGCAAACTTTACAGAAGCTCTCCTGCGAACCTTGCAGAACTAGCACTCCAGAAAGAAAGAATATTGCGGAGACAGCCTGGGGGATGTTTCCAGAAAGAGATTTTAACCCTACAGCGGAGTGTCCGCTGATATGAAACTTCTTGGCAGACTGAAACTGTATGCCAGACCGAGACTCGAACTTGGGACTTTGGCTGTCCGGGCAAGTCCCGAGTTCGAGTCTCCGGCACACAGTTTTAATCTGCCAGAAAGTTTCATATCAGCGCACACTCCGCTGCAGAGTGAAAATCTCATTCTGGAAACAAGAAAATTGGTTTGAACATCATAGTGTATTCCAGCACATTGTCCTATTGCTCAGCCAGTCAGTTTA
Organism: Schistocerca piceifrons; assembly: GCF_021461385.2. Lineage (NCBI taxonomy): Eukaryota > Metazoa > Arthropoda > Insecta > Orthoptera > Acrididae > Schistocerca > Schistocerca piceifrons. The sequence continues at coordinate 513,103,793 of NC_060138.1, forward strand.
ACGTGGATTCCAAACGATGGTACAACTAGGCGTTTTTCACATTAATCAACATGGCCAGAAGGTTGAGAGATGGAATAAACGACAGCTCAGTATTCTCCAACTTCCTGGGATCGAATCACTAAGTTGATAGAATTGTCTAAGGATGGAATTGCAGAGGCAGATCAAGATTTGATTATAAAATGCAGCTTTTTGAAGCTGAAGTGTGAAGCAGTTACAGTGAAATGGGTGACTGCCAGGCAACAGGACTGGAGAAACTGCTTGAACCAAATTGCTTTTCTTTTCCAAAGTTTAAAAATATTTCATGAAAGTTGTCGGTAGGCAAGTTTGCATCTTTTATTTAAACGAGAAGTTCAACAAAACTCACTGGAAAAGCATCATATACACAGCCTGACAAAAGAATGTAAAGCATCCAAAAGATATGCTCATATGTCAGTGTAACTTCATACACGTACACAATACCAGTGGGTGAGTAACTTATCACAGTTGTAGTTCTCTGTGATAGGTAGAATGGCCACCTGAGTGCTTTAGTGTTCATGTTTAATGTTGTTACGAGGACTGGGAGGGTATATAACGCTATGAACAGAAGTTGAGTGTCCACTATGAAGGACATAGAGATGCAATGTACTCCTGTGATAAAGCATAATCGGCCCCTGACAGAGCTTGAACGGGCCTAATTGTGGGACTAATTTCTCTGGCCGTTCGAATCGTGTCATATCCAGATTTGTAGAACATTTGGATGTGACAGTGGCGAACGTTGAACTGGGAATGTGAGGGCAGACATTAGCAGCAGCAAGGTTCCAGTCAATCCTGTCTTGTCACCACAAGGGAGGATTGCATTATTGTGCACCAAGCACTTCTAACCACCTAATATTACCGAGCGAGGTGGCGCAGTGGCTAGCATACTGGACTCGCATTCGGGAGGACGATAGTCCGAACCCGCGTCCAGCCATACTGATTTAGGTTTTCCGTGGTTTCCCTAAATCAGGCAGATACCGGGATGATACCTTTGAAACGGCACAGCCGACTTCCTTCCCTATCCTTTCCTAATCCGATGGGACCGATGACCTCATTGTTTGGTCCCCTACCGCAAATCACCTAATATTTCATATACCAGTAACAGACTCCCTGTAACATCCTCTGTCGCATGATGCCATTGGTTGGAGACTAGCAATAATCGGACTAGGGATGTACAAACCTGTGCACAGCCTGCCACTAGCATCATAATACAAACTGCTGTAATAGGGATGGTGTCGTGCCTGAGAAGCATTGGTTGGTGATGAATAGCATCACATTGTGTTAAGTGATGAATCGCGCTTCTGCACCAACCCCGATAACCATTTTCAGCGGATATGACTGGGAGAATCACAGCAATGTTACTCCTGGCGTTGTGATATGGACTGCCATTGGTTATGACTTTGTCAGGTCTTGCAGTGACTGTGGGAACTCTGATGGCACAAAGGTATATCACGGGCATACTGCATCCACATATGTTATTTCCCGTGTGATTATATTTTGGTGCCATTCCTCATAGGAAAATGCTCTTACACACGTGTAATGTGTCTCTATGAGCTGTTTACGTGATGTTGAGGTACTTCTATGGCCAAGAAGCTCCCCAGATGAATCCTCAGTAGAATACGTGTGAGACGAGCTCAGAAGTCAGCTCCGTCTCAATGGCAAAGTCTGGGATATCAAGGACTAGTTACAGCACCTGCAGCACAATGTATTTCATGAGAGGATACAATGTACTTATGATACCCCTCCCATGGCATCTGCCTATGCATCCAGCTCAGAGGGAGTGAAACATCATACTGATAAATGGGCACCTACTGCAAAGCTCTTTGTAACTTTGACTCGATTTTGTAATAACAAAAAAGTATCACAAACCCTTTCACTTCGTTTCCCTAACCCCTTCCAGCTCACTATTGTTGTTAGACAGTATAATTAACAGATATCAGTTTTGCTCTACAAATAATTCACTTCAACCTTCTGCATATTTTGACGTTCCACGAATCAACATCACATCCAGGAAGCTTGAACTCATTTCGTCGTGAGTGTGTCCGACGTATTCGTATTGCAGATGGTGCTGTGTGATTAGCATGCAGTAATAAGAGATACAATAAAACCTTTTATAATGATAAATAACTAAAAGTTGAGTTTCAGTGTCTCAGTATTGACGTGATCGACTTCAGATCCGAAAACCTTGATTTCGAATACGGTTAATCCTATGACTTTTATCTGTCGCTGATCACTTTCTTCACTTCTGGCTACGTTTCTTGTGAGAAATGCTGAATGGCACCAGGTTTCGGAATCCATGATAAACTGCAGGTTCCCCAATAAATGACTGGGCGAAACAGTTCTGTACAAACTACTATGTTACACAATTCCTTGTCACCTGTTATAGTTTTCACCTTGCCTTCTATCAGTGCCTGTATAAACAACATGTACTTCAAAAAGGAGGGACATTGTAATATTAATTAAAAAGTAAAAGTGTACACAGTGAGGAGATCGCTATGTCAGTAGATCATAGATTGGTACTTCGACATACGCGACATTGCACTTTACGGGCGAGTTTGTTCCGTTGATGGTTCGAGAACAGGACGTGCTAGGACAAGATATTACATAATAGTACAGCCCAGCCACCACTGTTTTCTTGTAGTCCATGACATTGTCCTTATATCAAACATTTCTTCTCTTTTGTTTACGGCGTCTTGCAGAAAGCTTGTTGCTGCGTTTGAGATCGTTCTGCTTTTTGTATTGAGCCCACCTCTCTCCTTTTGTTGCTGTTGTTATCTGTTGCCCTTACAGCGTCCTCCGAAAAACGCATCTGCCCCATTATAATCAGTGGATTTTCGTTGAAATGCTACCACACGCAACATACAGAAGTAACTAGCATGTTATATTCACTCTTTTCTCTAAACTGCACTTACACCACTACAAATGAACTCCTCAAATGTCTGTTTGTCCAGCAGACAGGTTGTTCTGTATCATTTACAACTTAATTCACAACACGTTGCCGCTGTGGCATACTAAAAAATGAAAGGAAACAGTCTTGTTTATGCCAGAGTAAACAAAAGTGGTTCAAGTGGCTCCAAGCTCTATGGGACTTAACATCTGAGGTCATCAGTTCAAAAATGGTTCAAATGGCTCTGAGCACTATGGGACTTAACATCTGTGGTCATCAGTCCCCTAGAACTTAGAACTACTTAAACCTAACTATCCTAAGGACATCACACACATCCATGCCCGAGGCAGGATTCGAACCTGCGACCGTAGCAGTCTCGCGGTTCCGGACTGAGCGCCTAGAACCGCTAGACTACCGCGGCCGGCTCGGTCACCAGTCCCCTAGACTTAGAACTAAGTAAACCTAACTAACCCAAGGACATCACACACATCCATGCCCGAGGCAGGATTCGAACCTGCGACCGTAGCAGCCGCGTGGTTCCAGACTGAAGCGCCTAGAACCCCTCGCCCACCGCGGCCGGACAAGTAAACAAAACATTTTATACTTTCTCGCCAGACTCATTTATCAAGATAAGCCGTTGTTAATCGTAATAACTTCCTGGTCGGAAAAGCTTTACGTAACATTTCAACGTTGTAGTACACTCTCGTTATTTGCTATGGACCTGTATTTCCTCCTAATATACGTCACATTATGGTAGCTCAGAAATGAGATCAACGTAACCTAATGCGTTTTAACCGTGTTGCTTCAAACTAAACGTAAAACTCATACATCACTTCCCTGAATCACGTCTGGCGACAGAAAAATTAAAGTTACATTTCATATGTTTTCGCAATCTAGTATAAGATACTCTGCCAGTGATTCATTTCGCTTCTGCTGTCTGTTAATCCTACGCTTTACCATGCGATACATCAATGTCTTAGGCATTGGCACAATTTCTTCAGAACAGTATGCAACCAGTTAACTTCTATGACCTGTCATTATAATTTATTCGAAGATTGCTTGTCTTGCTCGAGGTATGTGACGAATAATTTCTCCCATACTGATACTTTCAGGAGAAGGGCCGTCGATAGTCTACACGAAACGAAATTTCTTAAGAGCTACAGTGACATTGGTTGCAGATGCGCAAAATCTGAGAACAAATAATTACGTGCGTTGTCTTAAGTAATTAATGGTGTATTTTGCAGCTCAGGTTATTACATCTGAGTGTTTACTTGTGTTTATGCCCGTGATAGACGCAGTATAAAGCGACGCACACCGCTAGTCTTTACGTTACGAGAAGTGTCTTATAAGAGTGTGCTCTCATGAATCGAAAGACAGGTATCCTTTGCCTATGTTCTGGTTCGTACTTCTCATATGTTTCATTGTAGATGGAGAAAATATTGAAGTATTTTGGCAGTACCAGATTTAATGATCTGATGAGTGGATTACTTATTTGAGTAGCAGTTATCCATATCTTTCACTTCTCTGTTTTCTAGTTGAAATGGCATCGACAATGGCGTCAGAAGAGACTGGGCAGTCCCTCTGATAGGCTAAGCGCGGCTAAAGCGCAGTGCCTTCCCATAATAAACCGCGACTGCAGTTTCAAGCGGAGCTTCAGGAAAACTACAAAAGTCGTTGGCAGGCGAGCCACACGTCATAGGCCAACAACAGCCCTCCTAACTATTGTAATATTTTCTCAGATCCTCACCCTCCACGTTCTCTTTTCGACTTCCTATAACTACAGCTAAAAAGTGAACCGATGTTTAATAGGACTGGAGCGGATATGCAGACAAGCAACAACTTTAGATAAATAATGCCAATACCGTTTCTCAATCACTCACGTACTTCTGAAAAGTCTATTACTTGCGCTCACCACCAAACTGTACTGTATTGTTGTGTTGCTAATTACTGTACAGAGATTTCATTGTGTTGTGCTTGAATGAAATGGACATTTGTAACTTCCTACCACATCCAAATGGTCCTCCTTGCGGAGCCTATGGAATAAGACTGATGTAACATAATGTAATGAAATTATAGCAAGATCGTTCTCACTATTGTCTTTCACGAGAGAAACATGTTGATAAACAACTATATGTGTTACCAACTATCAAGACCTGAAGCGGTGACGCTATAATGTGTTTCAGTACTCTTTCGTGACTCCCGTGACGTCATTGGTGGTAGTCAAACCTAACGACACATCTGCCGTGGACCTGAAACGCGCCGGTGGAAACCGTGGAGGTAAATATTGTCAATGAACGACATTTATTCAGTTAAAACAAGCTATTTCAAACTTTCAACTGTTCCTTTTAATACACCTATGATTTAGCTCTATATTCCTGGGAGAAATTTTGTTTATATATCAAAGGCTTTACGTTTTAGTATTATTTCCCTTATTAGCGCCTTCTGTTTAGATAACTTCTTAAACTGAAATACGGTTTTATCCTGCTTTTACTGTGGTCCTTGGACGTCACAGTTTCATATGATCCATAGCGCCATTTTAAAAACTTCAAGGCCCTAATGCTGAACACGAGGATGCATCATGCGGGGTTTAAGTTCGTAGCCTTGCTTGTTAATGATGACATTTCAAACTGCGACGAGGGAATTCGTTCTCGGTTTGTGTGCTGTGGAGGGCCCCACACTCGAGCGATAAACTGCTGTCGGTATCTCCTGCAGTCGATCGTTCACTTCGACCTAGGCACACACGATAGATTTTATAAGCGATTTCCACCAGTATTTCTAACGCCGCTATGTCGTGACGTTCTACTGTGGAGTATGAACTGTTACAGCACAGTAACTATTGACCTCTGTATCTCGACAAATACTGCAAGAAAACAACTAATTAGCAATTGAAATTTATTAAACTTGTTTTGGAACTCATTTCTTGGGAACAGAAGCTATTTTACAGAATACTTATGATTGGTCGTTGAGGTCAAGTGGGTTATGTGCATCTTTCCCGTTTGTATATTGCAAATAAATCTTAAAGTCCTCGATTTTTTTTTCGTTTATTAAGTTTTTGGTTTAACTACGAGTCTGTACACAACGTCTTTGAAATGGCGATTTGTCTATTTAGAGTGAATGACAAAAAAGTTAATGTACTCAGAAGACATGCTCGGATGTCAGAGGAACTTCGTGCACGTCGGGTATGTAAATGATTTGAGTTGCAATTCCGTGCAATTCTTAAAACGGCCATGAGAGTGCTTTGTGTTGTACGTGTGTAGTGTTGTTACTACGACTGGTATGGTATATAATGGAGGTGATCTGCGTCAGATGTTGAGGATCACTGCAAAGAACATGGAGATGACTGTATCTGGATTGGTACTTTTAACGGAGAGCATGGACTGCTATTCCATGGCATTGCACTGTGTGCAGCGATGTATCGAGTTTCTTCACCATGACGAATCACCATGGCAGCGATCTGCCGAGATGTCACGGTCTTTGGATGTGTTAGGGAGGCACTGCGGTGATGCTCCTAGCGTCATGGTGTAGTCAGCCATCGGGTATGACTATGTGTCAAGGCGTGACTGAGGTAACACTGGCGACAGATAGCTACGTCACAGATATCCTGCATTCGTGTGTTACCTCTCATGTGCAGTATCGTGGTGCTATTTCCCAATAGGACAATGTTCGCTCTTACATGGCAAGTATTTATATGAACTGTCTATGTGATAGTGGAGAACTTCCACGGCCGGTAGGATCCACAGATGTTTCTCCGAGGGAACGTGTGTGGGACCAACTAGGATGTTATCTCCATCCCAGTGCTAGCATGCACGATGTGAAGGGTTAGCTAATTGTGGTCCTGCTTTCCTCAGGGGAGGATACAACGGCTTTATGACACTATTTCCATACGGAATCAGTGTATGCGTCCAGACCAGAAGGAGCGCAATGCCCACTCTGCCGAATTATTTAGAAATTTGACTCGATCTACTCACTGACATAGCACCATGTACACACTCGACCCGTGAAGGTTCATTTCGTTTCTTTATCTCCTTGTAGGAGCTTCGTTTTTTTTTCAGCAAGTTTAAATGTTATCGATTGCACACCTTCTGCTGTGCTTGCTGTACATTATATGGAAACGACTTACATTAGATGACAGAGTAATTAAGTATGGCTGTAGAATGGGTGTGCCCATAATTTTAATTGAAAGTCCAGTTAATATTATCTCTTTCTATTTAAAAATTAAAGTGTCCAGTTATTTCAAAATCACCAGCAGGTTCCCAGTATATTTTGACTATTACTATGAACTTCACGTGAATTTCTGTAATATATTCTTCAAAAATGCTCACTTCAAGTTCTAAGGTTATTAACGTTTTTAGATTTGTATTCGTTCACGACATATGTGACAACTTCGTTTTCAGAGAGTTTCGTGCTCTCTGATTAACCATAAATCTTAATGTAAAGTCCTTACTCTACATGAGCATAGCAGAAAGAAACAAAAGAACGTTAACTTCTACACAAATAAATCGCAGCCTGCCAGCCGTGGTGCCAAAAATGTCCGATTCTTTGTTTCGTAATTATCAGATTGCTTGGGAATTACGAGCGATCAACGACTGATCTCTGCGATTTTCCTGCAGGCTTTGTTAAGTTCCATGGTGCTCAGAGCCATTTTGAACCTGCAGGCTTGCTATCTACGGACAGATCGGGTGACCTGGTGACGGGTTGCTGCGCTGTGTCGATCTTATGTAGGGCCCTTGGGAGACTCTATGTTACATGGCTGATGGGAGTGGGTGAATCGACAGAAGTCGAAATACGTTCACAGGTACTGAGTTGCAGTTGGGCCTTTGTTAACCTGCAGGCAATGCTGTCCACAGCGTGCATGCCATCAACCAAAGAAGAAACGACATGTGGAGATACTGATCAGTGAAATACGTATAAATTCGAAATCACCTCATTTATTGACATGTCGGAAACAGTACACACAGTATCGTCTACTAGCTAAGGTTGACAGTGACGGGAAAGCATCCGGAGAACTGTCCCTGTTCCATCACGAATAAATAGGATGGTACTCATTTTCAACGCTTTGGTATAAATTAATGGAATACACATTTTTCCCCACGGCATTTGCGCCTTTGCAGTTTCTCCACCGCACTGAGTAACGGAATTTGAGGAAATCATTCCCAAGAATAATGTCGAAATGCTATCCTCCTACGTAAGCACCAAGTTATGTTTTCCTTCTCTGCTCTCCGCCTCGACATGGCAAGTCCTCAATAGATTAACAGTTTTTGTATCCGGTCCACGGATGTGACCGTTTGGAGGCTTTATTGTCTATTTATCGCCATGAGCTGAAAGTAATCGCTCATCTGAAAATCCATGCCTACGAAATTTCTTACTGATTTTCTCTTTACGTTGCGTTTTACAGTCACGATTACCACCACAATTATCCCTTGAAAACTGATGGAATTGACAGAATGTAATGGGAGCTTGGGAGGGCAGTTACACCGGCTCCCCTCCCATTTCCCGATCCATGTCTTGTGTTACAACCAGCGTACACGGATCGTAACATCTCACACAAACATTTCAGAAACAGTTCTCTTGCCGGCTCTTACAAGGGCTGCTTCTGCGGTAAGGTCTGAGCGCTAGCAAGTATACTATTCTTCTGTGGCTTGCAGAGGTAGAAGTTAGAAGCACTAGCTTTCGTTTGGTCATGGGAACCATCAGGACTACCTCGACTAACTAACTTAAATGTTTACGTCCTATACTGAGTGACTTCATCGAATTTCGAGAAATATTGGAGCTCAATTATTTCTTTTTCATTGCCTTAACTTCCCCAGCGACCTTCTACAAACAGCCATGGTAGCACATTTAGTTAATCGCCACTGAGTAACCACATGAGTTGGGAAGCTAATGCTGTGATTATCAGCCGATACCAGTTCCACATAGTTATCAGTCACTCGAATGTCTGCTCTTTCAGAGTGCTGCAGACGTAACATTCTGCAAAGCTGAATCTGTTTTATGACGTGATCCATACCTGTCACCGCAATGAACTTACAGAGTTATTCAAGCATGCCTTGTGGCCCAACTCAGAAATACATTCAGACAATAACTCTCTCATGATAACCAAATTTAACGAACATTAATATAATTTTACTATTTTAGATTTCGTAAAAATTTGCTGATGTTCCAAGTACTTCTTAAGTTACAGTATATGTACTTTACTCATTGTGTCGTTTAAGGGGCGATTAAAAGGTTTCCGTTAGAGGGAGTTACTGCGGCGTATATGCAATATAGCGCGATTCCGATGCGAGTATATAAGCACCCACATGTACGCAAAGGACTAGTGTGGCATCCGTGTCTTTCCGACTTGCGCGCGGTAAATGTAGTATCGTGAGCTACGGCTACGTTAGTTTCAAATACGCCCAAACAGGACCAAAGTGCTGTTGTTCTATTTTTGGCTGTAGAAGACCAAACACTGGTAGACATCATCGGAGAATGTTGAATGTTTATGGGGCAGCATGTCTGCCGAAAACCGTCATTGTCGAATGGTACGCCAAGTTCCGAGCGTCAAGGGATGCTGCTGCTGCAAGACAACGCACGTCGCCATATCGCAAACCTCGTAATGCAGAAGTTATGCCAACTAAAGTGGGTGACACTCGTGCAGCTGCCCTGTAGTCCTGATTTCACACCAGGCTATTATCACATTATTAGTTCCTTAAAAAAAGCCTTGGATGGTCGACGATTCCAGTCGGGCGAAGACGTGCAGCAGGCAGTTACGGATTTCTTCACGCAGCAGAACACAGTGTTTTACGAAACATGTATTTTCAACCTGGTGCATCGTAGGAATGATTGTCTACATGCTCACAACGATTATTGATAATTGAGATACCGATTTTGGACTGTATGATTTCTAACAGAAACTTTTTGATCGCCCCTTGTGTGATATTGTATTTGTATGTTACCAAGAGAGAAACGATAGGATCTAATTTTGTTTCTCGGATGTTTTGCAGGCTACTTCCCGAATGGAGTGCCGGCCTCATTGGGCGGAGGTGAGTGATGGCACCGTTTCATTGTGTTCCACAGCACTCTCCCTCAGAAATTAATTAATTACTTATAGTCTTGTCAATTACGGTTTATGCAGATGAAATACCTATTGACTTTCAAGGGTTTATCGGCCGAGGAGGAATATGCTTAGTGTGACTCGTATCCTCAAGCTGCAAAAGGCAAACGCCCATGCTGTTTTCATTAGTAATTTTTCGTCTTTGTCAAAGGTTTTTTAATCGTGGTAGCAGATAGCTTCCTTCGACAGGCTATTTCGCTTCTTTTCCAGTCTTCGTTCAGATGAATAGGCAGTCAGTCCCTACTGATCTAGATGTCGACGAGAAGTTAACCTCTAGCCTCTCTTGCTTGTGCTAAAATTCATCGGCAATGATTAAACGTTGACGTTGGTTCTGTTATTCTAGACTTCAGGGTCTCTATTGCTCATTTGAAGTAGCTTCAGCGGGAAGTTAGCCGTCGACATTTGACGGAACGGAAATTTCAAGGAGCTCTTAGTTGAAATGACAAAAGCTTTCTTACTTTCTGTATACTTATCGTCACAGTGCTGCAGTATTGTAAGATGACATTTACTACCTTGGCTTAATGAAATGTATTTATTTAAGATCGAGTTTTCGACTGGAGTGCCATTCTGAAGTAACAGCTTCACTAACATAAACTGCTAAAAGCCAGTTCAGTTTTAAGGATACATACTGCCTTCGTTTATAGTGAAGTGCCACATGCATTTATACACTTGAGGAGCAACCCCATTCTTTTGTGCGTATGAAGTACGGAAACATGGTTGACATGACGGCAATGCCATCTTAAGAGAAATGAATATGCATTGGCGCACTTCATGTCGAGGTACAAAGTGGTACATATTTTTTTTTAAAAATGGCTTTTACAATATTATAAAACGTAATGTGCTCAAGAATAGTCTTACATTTAAGTAGAAATAATTTATTTAACATATCACAGTTTGCATTCCAGGATTGTTGCTCGACTGAGAATCCTAGTTACTCGTTCACCCACCAAATATTACAAGCCTTAAATAATAAAAAATCGCCAGGTGTTATTTTTTGTGAACATTAGAAGGTCTTTGATTATGCAAATCATATTATACTCTTAGAAAAACTTATGTTTTGTGCAGTTGATGGCTTTACAAACAACGGCGTGAATCATACTTAAGAAACAGAATTCAAGGAAGTGTGCTGAATATTTCAAATACTGTTGCACAGGTTGAAAATTTTAGTGACTGGGGATACATCGCAAAGGGAGACCCACAGGGTTCAATCTTGAGACCATTTCTAATGCCTGTATATGTGAACGACCTTCCACTTAACATTCAACAAGCAGAATTGGTACTTTTTGCAGACGATACTAGTTCTATAATAACCCCATTAGAAAGAAACCAGTAGAGGAGATTGTTAATTGTATTTTTGAAAGAATTTTCAAGTAATTCTCTGAAACTGTATTCTCTCTTAATTTTGAGAAAGCACACTGTTGAGTTCTGTAGAATAAATGGAGTCATATCAACAATTTATGCGGTGCTTGAACAGAAGCCAACAAATATGGAAGAACGCTCCAAATCTGTAGGTGTACGTACTGGAAGAATCATGTTAGTGAGCTTTTCAAACAATTAAGTTCAGCAACTTTCGCTCTTAATAGCTATAATTGCTAGTCTCGGAAACAAATGAATCAACCTTCTGACATATTTTGCGTACATCCACTCAATAATGTTTTATGGAATAATTTTCTGGGTAACTCGTCACTTAGATTGAACTGATTGTACAACAGCGAGCACGAAGAATAGTACTTGTTGTTCACTCTCCGGTCGTTATGTATAAATCTCTTCAAAGAGTTAGGAATTTTAGTTGTGCCATCACGATACATATATTCGGCAATGAAATTCGACGTAATTAATCCATCACAATTTGATAATAACTGTGATGTTCACACTTACAACAATGGCGGAAGAAAGACCTTTCTCGCGAATTATTAAAGCTGTTAGTGATAAAGAAAGGACTTCGATATGCAACGACAAAAATTTTTGATCGTTTGCGCAAGAACACGAAGTATCTGACTGATACCAAAGCAAGTTTTACTTCTAATCTGAAGTCATTTCTCATGGGACATTGCTTCTAATTCCTGGATGAATTTCTGCTTAAAAACTAGTAGCAAGACAGTAAAAAAGAAAAATATTAATTTTTAAGTGTAGTTGCATGGGTTGGACTAGAAAATATGTTCATTAATGTCAACACTAAACATGTATTCTGATCCAGTAAACTGACTCCTTCCACTCCATTTTGGTAAAATAATCGTTCAAATGATCTGTGGAACACGTAACTAACAAATTTTCGAAAACAGAACGCATCCCTAAAACTGAATTTTTGTTTTAGGAGTTTACCTTATTACAGTTTGTAGTCTTCCAGTTTCATGTGGTAATGATCTATTGTTTCCGAGGACGCGTTTTCGCTTGGATGTTCAGGTAATCCTTACGGAGATTTGCCTTTAGGGCACGAGACGTCTCTTGGTGACAGAAGACTCACGGTGAGCGACAGTGCAGCACAAAACTCTGTATTACTTCAGCAGTCAATTCCCTCCATCAGCGTAGTTCAGTGTTGACAAACAGGTTCTATACAGACTCCAAACACGTTCAATAATTTTCACTGTAGATAGAATATAAAGAAATATTCCCATAACAATTTTACAGTTCTTTGCATAATTGTTTGCATAACTCTTTGCATTACTGCTAGTGTAAATTTCATGGACAACGCGTGCGTATCTCGGATCCGCTACAGCCTTCCGCTCGCAGTGACCTGTGGCCAGATATCAACACAAATAAACAAGATGAACCGTACATTCAGTCGGCTACGCTGATAAGCTAGTGTCCGCATCTGGAACACTACAAACTATACGTGACAATGACACTACACATGAAATCGTGATTTTAAATTTAGTGACAGTCGGAGCGGCAAAAGTAGTTTCTCAAAAGTGATTCCCACCTCTATACTATTTCCACTTCGTCTTACTGGTAGGCCTACAAGACAAAATTCTTTACGGAATAAGAAACTCTTGCTGTAAAGCATGGACTTTGTCCATTACTATTTGAAATAATATCGAACATACTCTATATCAGCTGTTTAGAGGATGTTGATGAAAAAGTGACTATAGAACGTCTCCCACAAGAAAACGACATTAGGTTCTTTGTCACTGTGTTTGTACACGGAAGTAGAAATCTTAAACTTTTTTAAAAATTCCTAGCTTTATCCTTATATTTTAAGAAATTTATAACTGATTTCTCTCTCCTTTTCTGAAAATGTCAGATATAGCTAGGAATATATCATTTTCAGCAAAGTATCTGTCTCTTCTCACAATAGAAATCTGAGTTTCGGTTTCTTCGTATTTATCATCTCTCATTGAAATCGAAAGCAAATCTGGATGTTTTCCGAATAATTGGAAAGTTTTCATTTGTAACACGACAGTCAAAACATACAACAGATAATTAATATTGCTAAAGTTCATTAATGCTTTTCCTTGTAAGTGAAACGCAGCTTTCTGATGACGAACAAAATGTTCGAAATTTGTAACGGCAAGGAACAATAAAATGATCCGGAAATAAGCCTTCGACTTAGTTGTTCCTAGTTGTCTTTAAACGTATCTAAACTGAGACATTTTTCACATAAAAATACGTTGTTGTAGCGTATGGTACATTGATGCTTGATACTAATCTCCATAGTAAGTTATTGTGAACTTAATGTGCGCATGATTCAGTGACACTACATTGCAGTTGCTTCCAGTGTACTCTTTTGCGGATTTCCCATGGGTCAAATTCAACTTCAGTACACTGCTGTGCTCCGTAGTGCTCCTCAACTCTATTTGAACGTTTGATATCCTTAGAACTATTTGGTTATAAAGGATATAAAGATGGCCAATAGCGATTAAAAATAAATTACAGTTCCGTCTATAATGACGAAAGCAACAGGAAAAAAAAATCTGAGGATTCTTATTTGTAACGTATAGAAGTTCATAATAATTATTCTGGTATTTGTTGAAGAACATTTTGTTGTACTGTTGCGTCCATTGTTTCTCTAATGTACATTTTACTATCACAACTTTCCTTCGGGCAGTGTTGTACTATTAATGCTAAAAAAGAATCGCTTTATTCCCATGTCAAGATACACGTTTCACTCAAGAAACAGTACCAAACCAAAACTAATCATTCGGAGAAAAATTAAGTTATAGCCTACACAGGGTAAAACGTTTTCGCACAAGAAATTCGTTTCAGCTGTGGATCCACGTGGACAATTTACACACTATTTGGTACTTCATCCGAAATTCTGTCGAAATATTCAAATCATGACAAACAGAATATTCATTCAAGGTAAAAATCTGACTTTTTGTATGGATTCAGTAGTTCAAACGATTTGCTCCGTTATTTTAGTAATAAACTGATGAGAAATTTACCGAAACATGCTTTTTGTTATTCACTGTGTAAATAATAGATTTATGTTTTTCGTTACAGCATTTGCAACTTCTGGCTTCAGCCCTAACATCTTAGCGTTAGGTAAGTACTTTCAGGTACATGTTATCTTTATGTGTTCCTATTCCACATACATGAGCTATAATTTTAAGTTCTGTGCATTGTATCAATTATACGCGAAGCGTATAGTGTTAGAACTGGCACTTGCGTGTTTTTTTTCTTATGACTTATATTGCATAGCAGTTTTCCTCTATTATGCATGTATTTAACTTAGTTGTCGTAGTAAGGGGTTTATAACCTTCAGCTTCCATTTTGTATGCTCATAACTTTCATTAATTTTTTCTTCGCACACATCACAGTAACGCTCATTGCAGCATGGTCCTCTAGGTTAATATGCAGGGCACGTGAGCACAAAGTCTTATAATTTTGAAGAAATGTATCTGCAGTTTGTGAATACGATTGCACATCAGCTGTTTACGTGGTTAGTGACTCATGAAAATTGGTGCCGGACGATGATTCGAAACCGGATTTCCAATTTATAGCAAGCTGTCACATTAATCACTTCGACTATCACTCTGCGCCTCGCAGAACTACTCAATCTTCCGTAAGGCAGTTTCCATGTCCTATGCTCGCTCGCACACATTTTCATGTGATTCCCGCACAGCGATGGAGATTATTATCCCCGCCGTATTCGCCTTCCGGGGGATATAATACAGGTTTGCACTGTCTGTATTTCTTGGTTTCTGTAGAATACCATATAATGGTTTGAGTCCCGGTCCGGCACAAATTTTCATGAGTCACTCACTAATCATTTGCACAGCTGATGTATATTGGTATTCGAAAATTGCGGATACGTTTCTTCAGTTTAATATGCGTACAGATCGTCGGCAGTGCCAGTTGCGTTCGGTATGCATGCATGTCCGAAGGACGTCGTATGATACTATACAGGCACAGCATAACACAGACGCTGTAAATCTTTCTTATAATTTTCCTCTCTTGACTGTTAACATTGTTTACTCTTTACAAGCTCGCGAGCATTTTACAGTTTGGATGCATTTCATTACCTTGATGATAATCAATTGACAACTAAACGTTCTATGAATTTTTTGTTCGAAATAAAAAGAACGAAGTAAGAGTGTTTTCTTAGTGCAGCCACAACATTCTCTTTTCTCGCTTGATTAGATAGTTTGTCATTAATTCTTGCATTAAATGCTGCCTTCATAGAACATAGAGGGTGTAACAGGTATTATTGCAGACACACACGTCACAAACTTTACAACCTGATGTTTTCTGCATGGTCGCCTGTCTGTATAGATTAAATGTTTTGCGTCCATGCGTCCACACTTAGCCACCTGACCCGCTGCCCAGCGGAAAATAAGCATTGATGGCTTGTTCTTGTTACTTTTAGTTGGAGGTACTAAACAGCTTAAAACATGACATCTTGGGATGTCGGGTGTTCTGCCGGATATCAGCGTCGTACTTGCACGATATTTCGGTCACGTAGCTCGTGACCGAAATATCGTGCAAGTACGACGCTGATATCCGGCAGAACACCCGACAACCCAAGATGTCATTAGATCGCCGGGAAAGCCTGAAGAGTTACAACTTAAAAGATACTGCTCTTGATAGGTATTAGTAAGCAAATGACATAAATATTGATGAAATGTTGTTTACTGAACCGTTCTCAGCCACCAATAGTAATATCCGCACTTATACGCATTACATCCTGTATTTTTATATGGACACATTATCACTCTTTGTTTAAAACATGGAAAATTGTAGCCGAAACCATAATATATCACTTACCGTAGCAAATTTCCATTTGCATAACGGACTCGCATTCCTTGGCAGTGCCCTCCATTGTCAAAAAGTACAGTAGTCTTGTGGTCCGAGTACATAGATCGTAATTCTCAAATTACTTCGCTGCTTATGAAAGTGCTTCAAACACTCTCTGTACTGGTTTGCAAAAGATCTGGCATCATTCGTATAAAGGTTTTTCCTTTCTGTCTCTCCTGCTACAGTTTTGGAAACACACACACACACACACACACACACACACACACACACACACACAGAGAGAGAGAGAGAGAGAGAGAGAGAGAGAGAGAGAGAGAGAGAGAGAGAGATCTGAGTATGTGAGGTAAATATTACACTGAAACTATGTCTCAGACCAAAGATATTTTATTCTGTCAGCATACAGCCAATGTCATTGTTTTACTCAAGTGATAAATACACACTGATAAGCCAAACAATTATGTCCACTGCCGACTGTGAAATCGAATACCAACTGATGGCATTGCAGGCATGTGACGCTGTAAAGAACCTGACTAGTGCAGCAGAGGCTATTGGGGAATCATTCTATCACTGACACGGGCCGCAAATGGAAAAATGCTCTGATATAAACCTGTTTGATGGGGGCAGATTGTTAGTGCATGAAGTTTGGACACAAGCATCTCGTAAACGGTGTAGCTGGTCGGCTGTCCGCACGGTACTGTCGTGAGAATCTATGGGTGGTTGTTTGAGGACGGCGAAACCGCGAATACGCGTCAAGGTGTTGGACGTCGACATCACGTCACACCTCGAGCAATTCGGGCGCTTGCCCGCTCTGTAAATCAGGGTAGACGGCGATCTGTGACATATTTGACGACAGAGTGCACTGCAGGTGCAGGCGCAAGTACTTCGGAGCACACCGCTCATCGTACATTACTGAACATGGACGAGCCGTAAATGTTTCCATGTTGCCTACACGACTCAGGGAATTACGAGTGCAATGGTCATGGAATCATCTAGAATGAGGCGTAGAACGGTGCAAACGTGTTGCCTGGCCAGATGAGCCACTTTTATTGTTGCACTACATCGATAGGCGCGTGCGGTTGCGCTGTCATCGAAGCGAACAGCAGGTCGAAACATGTGCCGTCGCACAGGCGCAAACTGATAGGGGCAGTATCATGCTATGGCAGACGTCCACCTGCGTCAACCGTGGGACCTGTTGTAATAATCAGAGGCACTTCGATAACTGTGGACTACTTCAACGCTGTTGCGGACCACCTGCATCCTTTGATGGTTGAGCTCTTCACAAAAGGCGATGGTATCTTCCAGAAGGATAATGATCAACACCACAAGGCCAAAATGTTTCTATAGTCGTTTGATAAGTATGATAGTGAACTCATTTTAGTGCCAACGGCAACAATTACGCCTGAACCGGGACCCATTTGTGACGCCCCCAGCCGCTAGCTGCAAGTCCACAAACCACCGGGCAATAATGTACCAGTATTGCGTGACCAGAGGTAAGCCAACACGCTATTAAGCATGTGGTTATAATCTGTGGGCTCACAAGTGTATCCCCTCTGAGGTCATCCGGACGATAATATAGCTGTAGCATGTTGTCTCGACGCAAACGGAAATTTGGAGCGAATTTATCTTGTTAAAGTCCTATGCGGTGATATGAGAGGGAAAGGGTGATTGAATATCTCGGCGGAATCAACTCCGTGTAAAATGATGGCTCCAACAATTTAGGTGATCTCAGACCTGTGGCGAGGAGCGTCGTCCTGCAATTAAATTACGGTGCGAATCATTTGAATCCGTCCCGTTTCAAATCACTTAACATGTCCTGATCTTTGATGCCTGTCACTTTTGACTAGTGAAAGAAATACACAATTGTGTCTGGGAATCCGCACCGTCGGAACTATCTCGTTCCATTGTCTGCCCACAGTGGTGTGCAACCTTATATGTTTTACGACGTGTTAAGAGGGTTGTTCCTCAAACAGGCGAGGTTGTTCCGTTAGTCAAAGAGTTCCCCCTGAAAAATGGGTACCCTGCGACCAAGCATATCTAAAGCCACTGTTGGTAAAGTTTTTGCGGCAAACAGCATTTATGCGTTTCTGAAAAAATTATCTTAGTAATGCACGTGCCATGCCGAGCTCTTAACTGGTAATATCTATAGCTATTTTGAGTCTCATCCCAAATACCTCATCTTCAAATATTAAATAGGCAGCATACTGCCAAGATGTACTTAACGCAACTGGTACCCCTCTCATTACCTTGTATAGACACGACTCATGTCATTTTGCTGTTTACTTGCAGGGACCTGGAGCCGCATACGTTCTTTTGTGTATGCTTCCCCTGTGAATACTTTGGCATATATTCGAGCAGCACAAATAAATTTGGCGCTCTGTTGGAATTTCCTAGTACTGAGAGATTGCATTAATTACGTTATTAACAGCCTTGGAAAAATTCTTAGTTTCTAAACGTATTAACGAGTTTTGAAGCTTGTGTTTACATTCACACGAATGTCGTCTGCTTTTGTTTTACAGCAGGACCTGTGCCTTCCAGACTTGGCCTACCTTTCTGCTGTTCTCCTGCTCTGGGTGAGTTCCATGTTTATTTATTTGAGTCAAATGAAATATAAAAACCAAAGTGCTTTTTTTCTTAATCATTGTTTTTGCGAGACCAGACACAGGACAACTTAGCAGAGACCGTAATCTCTGTAAAATTATTTACGTACCAACGAAAGATGAAATAATCTTGGTCTTACCTGCATCTGATTCTACATCAGTACTGTGCAAAGCAACGCACGGTGCGGCGATGCACCAGAATCAAGATATGTCTTCCTAGTCCATTCGAAAGCCAGTGGCGGGAAAAATGCTTTTCGAAATACACTACTGGCCATTAAAATTGCAACACCACGAAGATGACGTGCTACAGACGTGAAATTTAACCGACAGGAAGAAGATGCTGTGATATGCAAATGATTAGCTTTTCAGAGCATTCGCACAAGGTTGGCACCAGTGGCGACACCTACAACGTGCTGACATGAGGAAAGTTTCCAACCGATTTCTCGTACTCAAACAGCAGTTGACCGGCGTTGCCTGGTGAAAAGTTGTTGTGATGCCACGTGTAAGGAAGAGAAATGCGTACCATCACGTTTACGACTTTGATAAAGGTCGGAGTGTAGCCTACAGCGATTGCGGTTTATCGTATCGCGACATTGCTGCTCGTGTTGGTCGAGATCCAATGACTGTTACCAGAATATGGAATCGGTGGGTTCAGGAGGGTAATACAGAACGCCGTGCAGGATCCCAACGGGCTCGTATCACTAGCAGTCGAGATGACAGGCATTTTATCCGCACGGCTGTAACGGATCGTGCAGCCACGTCTCGATCCCCGAGTCAACAGAACGTTTGCAAGACAACAACCATCTGCACGAACAGTTCGACGACGTTTGCAGCAGCACGGACTGTCAGATCAGAGACCATGGCTGCGGTTACCCTTGACGCTGCATCACAGACAGGAGCGCCTGAGATGGTGTACTCAACGACGAACGTAGGTACACGAATGGCAAAACGTCGTTTTTTCGGATGAATCCAGGTTATGTTTACAGCATCATGATGATCACATTCGTGTTTGGCGACATCACGGTGAACACACACTGGAAGCGTGTACTCGTCATCGCCATACTGGCGTATCACCCGGCGTGATGGTATGGGGTGCCATTGGTTACACGTCTCGGTCACCTCTTGTTCACATTGACGGCAGTTTGGGCAGTGGACTTTACATTTCAGATGTGTTACGACCCGTGGCTCTACCCTTCATTCGATCCCTGCAAAACCCTACATTTCAGCAGGATAATGCACGACCGCATGTTGCAGGTCCTGTACCGGCCTTTCTGGATACAGACAATGTTCGACTGCTGCCCTGGCCAGCAAATTCTCCATATCTCTCACCAATTGAAAACGTCTGGTCAATGGTGGCCGAGCAACTGGCTCGTCACAATACGCCAGTCACAACTCTTGATGAACTGTGGTATCGTGTTGAAGCTGCATGGGCAGCTGTACCTGTACACGCCATCCAAGCTCTTTTTGACTCAATGCCCAGGCGTATCAAGACTGTTATTACGGCCAGAGGTGGTTGTTCTGGGTACCGATTTCTCAGGATCTGTGCACCCAAATTGCGTGAAAATGTAATCTCATGTTAGTTCTAGTATAATATATTTGTCCGATGAATACCCGTTAATCATCTGCATTTCTTCTTGGTGTAGAAATTTTAATGGGCAGTAGTGTACTTCCAGATAAATTCCTTTCACTGTCGTTATTATGAGATACGTATGGCAGGAAACAACGTATTTTTGATTCATTTCTGAACCTAAGCTCTCGCATTTATGAATATGAGCTTTCGTGTGGTGCACAACTTCTTTCTTGTAGAGTCTTCCACTAAACAAGGTTAAAAGTTAATTAGGACCGCTCCGACTGTCGTTATAAACCCGTTAAAAATAAGAGGTTCCTCTTTCCTTGATCTCCTTTATTAATTGAAGTTGACACGTTCCTACACAGATAGATTAAGTGCCCTATCTCCTTCCAACATCGGTTATTCCTCCCTATTATTCCTCCACAAATTCCCAGTCTGGCTTTCTTCGGCTTCACAACTAGATCCAAGGAGTCGTTCGATATCAGATCGCTTCCTGTGGATTTCAATGCATATTTGACGGTTGTGACTGATTCTAATGTTTACTAGATTATGATGTAATAACAGAATACCGAATATCTGGTTTCTTCAGGTGACACGGTACTCAATGCAAAGGAAAAGTCTCTGGTTGGTACACCTTTCTACGATGCTTGTAAAAGTATAAAGCGTTGTTATTGATAATTATTATTAACTACTTAAAGCCGAAATTAACGGAGAGTTTGTATGGTATTTAGTTACAACTTTTCTGGTGACTGTGCTCTTAAAATGTTTATCTGCCCTCAGTCTCTCACTCCCCCCCCCCCTCTCTCTCTCTCTCTCTCTATCCCAGCTGATGTTTCTATGTCTAAGATACACGTCTCCCATATTAGCCTTGATGAATTGCATAATGAGCTTGATCAATGATGGTAAAAGATTTTAAATATCGTTTGTTTTTCATTCGACATTGGACTCTGGTGAAAGTAACAGCTCAGGTGTCAACATGTACGTTGTTATTAAGCTTCTCTTGACGTTGCTGATAGGAGTTTCATGTCTGTGCTATAAGGTGTTAGGCATTGGAAACCGGTTCCCTCAATATGTTACTATGTTTTCACAATCACATCCGTGAGAGAGTGTTTCTAATTTAATAACCGTGTTGGGATGGTAATCATCAAAGTAAAGGCTAGATATTGTCAAGAACTTTCAATCAGCAACTTTCACTTCCTATTTGATTTGGTAGGAATGACCATCGAGATAAATAAGAGACGTGGTACTGGAAGATGCTTTCCATCGCTCTATTTGGGAGTGAAACGGTAGAGGTGTGGATTGAAAGTGGCGTCTTGTACCCTGCAATTCTAAAATTTTGCTGTAGAGGAATCATGTAGATGTAGATTTACTCAAAACTTTACGTCGAATGTCTGTTAGTGCAGATATTTCAGTACACATTAGACACTCTCTCTCAAATGGAAGAACTAGTGAATTTATGTGCAGCAGTTCCTTTTGTAGCCTTGATTTCCAAGTTGGATATTTCCTATAATTCGGTCATGGCAAACCGGCCCAGTGCTCCAGGAAAAGTCAAATAAATCATTTATAAACAGTCCTTTTCATAGTCACGGAGGAGCTTCTTTTGTATATGAAAGAATTGAAATCTGCTATTTGTATTCACGACTGAAGTAATGCGTTTGTTGTATATGAAGTCCAAAAACTTTTGTTTTTGTGTTACATTATAGGAGCTATATCCCAAGGATTCCAGACACAAATCTCTATTATGTGAATAAAAGTCAAATATGAACATTCCACGCAAGTTTAACGTTATGGAGTAAAATAAATCCATATTATCTCGTGAACATGAATTAAATTATGGTGTCTCAAATTCATTTTAAGAGGCTTTTGAAACATCTCTTCAATTCAGTCGAAGTGTTGATCAGTGTAATTTAATTCCGGGAGGTTGTTGAATACGTGGGGAACCATATATGTGATTCACTCAAATTCCAAAATCTCGGTATATTTTCAAGATTAATCTAATTCCCGGAGGTATCTGTCGCATTAGAACAGAAACGGTGTATGTCCAGTGGCTGTAATACTCCTGGATCATCGCAACATGCATTCTTTAGACACACCGCAAACATGACGATTTTACTGTAACTCTTGAGCAGTGTAAATATCAGTGCCTCTCTGTTGAAATTTACTATTATAGTGGATACGTAAGGCTTTTGCTGGGAATAACCCGAAAATATTTCTAGGTTGTAAAGGTACAAACAAATGTTGATGTATGTTATTTATAAGTTGAGATTTCAATGAATGACATATGCTTTTACTTTGCAGTGCTTCCTGAGGCAGCAAAAGTTTCTTCTGGTCCATATGTAACAACAACTTTACACCCTGGTGTTCTGGCTTTTGTTGGTGAGTTGCGTGTTAAAAGTTCTGATTTCACTGAAATAAAAGACACTGCCCAAACTACATGGACCGAAGATGTTAGAACACATGCCTGCTACTTTCCACTAGTCTTAACAACACCAGTTGTTGGAGAAATTTGTGAAATTAACTCTTTATCGGAATATGTATCACTGAACGATGTAACCTGTCTGTTGGCGGAGATTTTTCGGTACTTAACGGAAACTTCCGTGAACCCACAAGTTGTGAAATCCTTACCAGCTCTTCTCTTTAGGCATACTCCTTGATTTTATATTGTCGATAATCACTGTTCAGAGCAATGCCCTAAAAATCGTACAATTGTAAATGATATTTTTCGCAGATAAAATGGATATTTCCAATATCTCACCAATCAGTCGAAGTCGTCCACATACTTCACTCACAGAAAACCAGTGAATCATGAAAAAAAAATCTATCCGTTCTCGCAACTTCATTACTAACTAAGATACAGGCATCACTTTGTTTTGCCTTAATGGAATTCTGCTATTTTTTCCGCCAAAATAGTAGATCTCGATCACACAAACCCAGTGATAGAAAACATTTGCTAATCTAACAAGAAATCATGGAATAAAAGTAACTGAATTTTTCGATTTCTTGTGCTGAAAGGTACGAGATATTTTACATCCCAGATTCCCAGACAAAGAAATCTAACGCCATCATTTAGGCGATCGTACTGAATATCTCTGAATAGGACTGCCACTTCCTACCCACAGGTTTGGAAACAGGTGGTTGAAAGTGTCTCTCCCTGCTGAAGAATTATGAAGAGGTCATCTATCATGATGGACAAGCAACATTTAACGTGATCTCAAACGTATATTTTCTAATAAAGGGGGTGCATTATTCATTGAGAAATGTGTGTGCTTTCCCCCGTTTAGAGTACTGTAAATGAAACAAGTGCTAAACATGTGCTGTACGGTTACTCCACACCACACATCCGCACTCTGCGGTAGTTCATTAGTCACTTGATGAAGCCGATGTGGGTTAACCAACGACCAGTAGTGAACGAGTCTCAAACTTATAACTTCGTGATCTGTCAACGACGCCTATTCAGGAAGCAATACAGTCTCCAGAGTATTTATTATCTTACTGCCGAACCCAGTGACAGTATTCAAAACGAGGATGAAACTCTGATGTAGCAAAATAAAGAAATGCTGATATTTTTGCCTATGAAAAGTATGCAGACCGCCTCTTTGGCTGATACAAACTACTCTTTGTATTTGACAAGAAGTGACCTACGGATTTATTGCAGTGTCTGAGGAAAACGGTACTTTCGCAGGTTCGTTGATGGCAGTCTTGTGTCGAATAAATTTTCTTGAGCAAAACTTCCAGCCTTGCGCTTTTCATTGTTTCAACGAAGGTAGGAGGTACTTTCAGCGTCTACCTGGGAACCGTTCAGTATACAGTCCTGCTGCTCTTCTTGTCGACCAATCCTTCGTAATTAAATGGCGTTGTGAACCCTAAAATATGTTATGCGCTTATTAATTGAGCTGCGAGGAGATATTGCTCTTGCTTCATGAATCCCTGGTTACTGTTCATCTACGTGTAAACAGTTTAGAAGTATCTGTATCGGGTGGAAAGCAATTTTAGATCAGTGATTTAGCTACCTCCCGCTGTATATTAGTGTGACATGGCTAAATTCCGTTGCTACTCATTAATTATCAATAGAGCTTAAACCAGAAACTGAAAGTAGTTTTACCTTAATTTTTTCTGTCGCTTGTTATACACAGAAGACCATTGATGTTGATTGCGTTACAGGACAACCGAAGACCCTGAACATATCGGAGATCACGTGGCTGGGTGGCGTCTCGAACTCCTCACACGTCACACTAGAAGTGAATGGCACGGCAGAGACCTACGAGCTGGCTTTTAACAAGGTAAGGAAGTAGTTCACAGTATGTAGAACTAACACGGCCCCATATCGTTTTAGTTTTGTGACGGTAGATCATTTAGATGCGTGTGTTAAGGGTAATAATAGCACTCTGTTTCTGTTCAGATCGTATTACCTATAGTTACGCGAAAGTGTCACCTGTGGAAGTCAATTGTCTAACGTCCAGAGTGGTGCAAGTAGCTTTCCAAAGTGAGGATAGAATATGAACTATTATTAGAATTTTGATGGACATACGACGACGGTTCAGCACTGTAAATTCTGGCTATTTTTTGACAATTACTTATATCATACCCAAAAATATCATCTACTTCATAGTTTTACTGTTGCTCCTCAAGACCTGCACGCACAGGTTTCTACCATATGGACCACTACTCTATACTGATGAGTCTTCGGTCACCTTGCTGAATACATTTTCTGTAACGTGAAGATAAGCGCATAATGTGAAAACACAACTTGGAGGTTTTATAATCGGGTTGCCTTTCAGAATAGGTTCACAGTGCAAATTAGTGTGTTCATTCGCGGCGTAACTGTAGGTTCCGTAAGTCAGGGGATTCCGTCGAACAGATTTTCTTAGATCTTACACGCACTGTTCTAAAGCGTACTTCACGATCTAGTCAGCAGATTTTATTGACCTTCCGTTGCAAATAAGTAAGCTGCCCAAAGAAGCTTCGCACTAACCTTGTAACATGAATATTTCGTATTTTTTTTCTTTTTAACCGAAAGGAAATTGCTAAGTACAGCCAAGTGTGTGATGGAGGTCAAAGTAAATCTGCTTTCTCAGTGCATGTGACTAAACCGCGGAATCTTCAAGCGTGCTGTGGAAATCGCGTTTTGTGTCGACTGTCCCCTCGTATTGGTCACACGCAGTCGACAGCACCTGCTGATGATATGAAAATTATGGCTCGTAAGTACCCCGAGGAGGCCTGCCCCGCTAGCCGCGCGGTCTAACGCGCTGCTACCCAAGCGGGAAGGCATGCCGGTTCCCGGCACAAATCCGCCTGGCGTGTTAATGTCGAGGTATGGTGTGCTGCCCAGCCTGTGGATGGCTTTTTAAGGCGGTTTTCTATCTACCTCGGCGAATGCGGGCTGGTTCCCCTATTCCGCTTCAGTTACACTATGTCGGCGATTGCTGAGCAAACACTATCACCGCGTGCACGTACTCCATAATGGTTCTACCACGCAAATATTTGGGATTACACTCGTCTGGAATGAGACATTCCCGAGGGAGGGGGGGGGGGGGGGTTTCACTGGGGGCCGAACCGCGCATTAACCCTGGGTTCGGTGTGGGGCGGCGGTGGGGTGGGTGGACTGCTGTGGCCTGTTGTGGGGTTGTGAACCACTGAAGTCTACTGGGGACGAAGCCTCTCCGTCGTTTCTAGGTCTCCGGTTTATTACACAATACAGACAATACACAATACACCCCGACGAGGCTGCAGCAGAATTGGACGGTGCCTTGTTGGAGACAACTGGGAGGACTCTGAAGGGCAAAAGTGTATCTATCTGCCTCCACTCGGCCATTACGACCTCTAGGCATTCATTAAAAACAACATTAAAAACGCCATAACCCAGTGATACACGAAGAACATAACAAGGGAACGTCTGGAATCGAATCTCAAGCAGTGTTCTCGGGTTCTCTTTGCCAACGTGTACAGAGTTTGTATGACGTCAGGTCATCGCGGTAGAAAACTTCCGAGGCACCCGTGCACCACTGCACTTCTCAGACATGAAGTCCCAGGTGTGGAGCATGGAGAAGGGTTAGCTACGTTTTATGCCGGTATCGTGTATGTATGCCAGACACCTCGGGGAAGAAACCTCCAACATATTGTTCCGTTCTGTATATTAAATTTAGGCGATACTCAAGGTGATAACCCAGGAGAACAATGTGCCGTCATCGTGAACACCTTCATCCAGCAAGCAGCAATCAACCGAATGGGCTAGTCTACAGTATCTGCTGACATTAAGTTGACTAACCGTCCTTGCTTTTAGTTGAAAATTGCAGTGCATCGTCGCAGAAATCCTCCTCATACACTGGATGACCTCCACAAGTTGTGCAGCAAATAGAGTCACACCAACAAATGATGAGCAACAGTATGTAGATAGAGTAGAACGCTCGAAATTTTTGGGTGTACATATTGATGAGAACTTGAACTGGAAGAAGTATAATACCGAACATCTCAAACAATTATGTTCAGCTACATTTGCTCTTGTGCAATTGGTAATCCCCGAAACAAACGTATCAAACTCCTCACGTATTTTACTTATTTCAACTCAGTTATTTCTTATGGGATATTTTTATGGGGTGACTCATTACCTACTGCGCAAAATTGAGCAATAAGAATAACATGTGGCGTTAACCAACGGCCGTCACCTCTTCAAGGAGCTAGGTATTTTAACTACGCCGTCACAACATATATATTCGCAAATAAAATTCGTCATAAATAGTCCACCACAATTTGAGAAAAACAGTGATGCAGATACCTAGAACACTATAGGGAAAAATGACCTGTATTACCCATTGTCACAGGTGTCAGTGTCTCAGAAACAAATTCAATATACAGCAACAATTGTTTTGTATACTTTACGCAATGATACAAAATGTCTCATAGGTAACTAAGTAAGTTTTAAATCTAATTGAAAATCAATTTTCCAGGGCAGCTATATTTATTCCAGCCACAGGTCTTTAATTAAAACTGTTAGTCAGAAAAAAAGAAAATTAAGTGTAGTTACATGAGTAGGACTAAAAATGATAACGTGTGAACTAATGTTAACACTAATGATGTATACATGTCCTGTAAACTTACTCGTTCCACATTATTTCGATGAAAACATCGTTCAGATAATCAAGAAAAATGTAAGTAACTAACGAACAGGTTTGAGCAGCACCTCGACGACGACAAAGAGACTGTTAGATCGTGTTGCAATGCGCGGATTTGAGGAACACAGTTTTGAATTTTACTCGACAGCAGATTTTTGTTTCCACAGATGTACCAATATGAGCACTTTCTAACAGATTGCCACTAATTTATGGGCCTAGGCTTTCACAACCCGAGTTTAAGTCTGTAAGACTGTTTCTTTTTTTTAGTGTTTGTGAATTTCTAAGGGACCAAACTGCTGAGGTCATCGGCCCCTAGACTTACACACTACGTAAACCAACTTACACCATCTTATGCTAAGAACAACACACACGCCCATGCCCGAGGGACGACTCGAACCTCCGGCGGGAGGGGCCGCGCAATCTGTGACATGGCGCCCGACCGCGCGGGCACTCCGCGCGGCTCAGTAAGACCGTTCAGTGGGTGTTACAGAAGTAAAATAAATATGATGGTCTCTACGTGAGTTACCATGCTTTTAAAATGAAAACAGGTGTATAATCAAAAAGATAATGTAAAGGAGTATTAGATGGGAGAGGGGGGAAGACCTATGACGGTATCGGAAGCCGCCGTCTTGGGTGCAAACAGAAGTCCATATGAAATTTCAGATAGAAATATAATTACACGAGAAAACAATTGTGCCACAACATTTCGAATCAGTCTCCGGGTATTTGATTTTTCTTTTCTGGATCGACTCTTTGCATCTGGGTTTCATCGGTTGACGTTTAGTTTGAGCTCAAGTTTCATCTGAAGTCATGATTTTATGGAGAAAAGGTT
Organism: Schistocerca piceifrons; assembly: GCF_021461385.2. Taxonomy (NCBI): domain Eukaryota; kingdom Metazoa; phylum Arthropoda; class Insecta; order Orthoptera; family Acrididae; genus Schistocerca; species Schistocerca piceifrons. Next base: position 513,132,088 of record NC_060138.1, read on the forward strand.
CACCTTCAGTCTCGTAACGCAACGATATTTCCTGGCAAATGTCAAGCCTGCTACCCCTCATTTGAAAAACGAGCAGACGCCACTGAGAACAAGTCTCTCGCTACTCATACTGTGTGATAATGAGAGAAACACGCTCTTGCGAAATTCAAGTTATGCTACGAATTTCCCGTTTAATTGTGCATCAATGTGTATAAAATACATTTTTACAATTAAAACGAAAAAACAGATGAGTTTAAAAGGGAGCACTGTAAATATTGACGAATTTTCTTATTAAATGCTGCTGAATTTGAATAGAGTTTTTAGGAAATACGTGTGAAATGTTTGAGGTAACAGAGTAAGAAATTGGCAACTCCTTACATTATTTGATCAAATGCATATGAACGGGTATGTAATTCCGAGCTGACCACTGGATGTAACTAGGGATATTCGTTTGCGTAACGATATAGTTGCGCAAACAAATTAATGTGGGCCACAGGAAACCAAACCACGAACACGTTTAGCGACAGCGTCTTTTATGGATTACTCGAATTTCTGCGCCCAACAGCTTGACAGGCAAACTTCAACGATAATCAACTCTGAAATAACGCGTCGAGGAGATCCTTTCGGGGAGACTGCTGTCTTAGAGCAGATGTAAATTTTGAAGTAAGCGTACTAGACACTTCAAACTGAAAGGCTTTTTGTTTCCTTCACAGACAGAGTCGCAGCTGGAGGAGTGCGCGCCCCCTGACGGAGGTCACGGGCAGTGCCGCCACCTGGCCAACTGCGTGCTGCCCAACTTCACTGACAGCCTCGATGACTTCCTGCCCTACCTCTGTGTGGTCGACGGCAGGTCAGTAGCTGCTTCTAATACAGAATTACTTTCAACAACGTTGTGGTGTCATTTGTGCAGAATGCAAGCCCTCGTGTCTTGTTCATTGTATTTCTACAGGTACCTTAGTCACTGAATCACAATTGGTTGACGCTGTTTTTAAGGAATCTATGTAAATACAGACTGCGGACAACCTTTCAACCGAAACGAGGTCTTCCATCTCGGTAATTCATGGGAAACGTTTCTCGTCGGCGCTCTGTGAGAAACTGGTCCTCTTCGCTTCCTGTCCTTCCTTAACCTGCTCTCCATTTTAATAACCAGCCACATAATTTGTAAGCACTGACGATGTGCTGACTCGACGTTTACTACATTTTTATCTTACATGCAGAAGTTTTTTCTAAGAATGGCGCTATTTTGCTGATTGTCTTATCTACGAAACTTGATTAGTTTACGAAACTTGATGTGTTTACAATTTTAACACAGAAACAGTGACAGTCAGAATTCTGTCAACGGTTCGCCTTGAGGAAGGCCTTACGCTGAATTACCAAAATATCGAAAGATAAATATCGAAAGATAAAGAAAGCTGTTCCTTATGTATGCCGGGAGGAATATGTTTCTGATTAAATCTTATAATAATGTTCTGCCAAGAACCAAAGAAAAATTAGTTTCACGGGATTTGTCGTAGTCCCATGTGGGAAGAAAATATTTCAGAATAATTTAAAATGCCAATGACAATATGATCCTGAATCATATGCTAAACCGAAAATCCTGATTCGTACTGTACGGTGTCTCAGCTATCACAGGCTGTAAGTGATCAAAAGAATCCGAAAATTGTCCCCTAATTGAACACGTTATTTCACTGAAAACAAACTACAATCAGTGAGGAACCAATTTTTCAGTGTAGAGCAACTCGCTTTCAATTACTAACGACAGTCTTTGATACAGCAACAAACTCCTTTCACACACTGTGTAAACAGAGGAGAAGTTAGAATGGTGGGAAGAAGCCTTGCCGTATATACAACGCTCCTTTCGTAGTTTCCTTAATTTTGCCTGCGTTTTGGGTTTTAAATGCTGAGGTCACAGCCACATGAGTTTCTTATTAACGTCTGTTTTGTGGATCTTTGTATACCGGCAGAAACATTTTATTGTCACAATCGGAAAGTACAGGGAAATATTGATTCAGAATGACGTTTCAACGTTACGTAGAGCTTAGTAGAAAACACGATTGAAGTAGCATATCTGTACAAAAAATCTGCAACAATCTGTCAATGACGCCTTCACTTGTCCGTAGTTGTAATGCTGCAATCTGAATATGAACTGCCTCAACACTGCCTCTAGTAAATGAATGGACTACGCACACGTTTTTTGAATAACTTTTGTATTTCTGTTCCAGTTACGTCGGAGCTTGTTGTCCGGACAACACAGTTCCCCCCATGATCATTTGATGAGCCGTGTGCCGACTGCCGAGACCGCTAATCTAAGCAGAGGTTTGTTCCAGATATTGCCTCCAGAGCTGTGGAGAGCAAACCAGGAATTGCTGAATCATTTGTATTGTTATCTCCCGGTTATTATTCACAGAAATTAAATATTGTCACAACAGAAAGGTAGTTACACTTTATTTGCGTAATATCGGTTTCCTTCCCTGAATGCTCCCTTATCGCTTCAGCACTTTACTACACCAATAGTCAAACGACACAAAGCCAAGTTTTGTTTGCTTATGCAATATCACCGACGTAAAACAGAGTCCTGATACAGTCATGGCGAAGTAGCACAATACACCTCTATATCATTGCAAATACAAATACTAATCACAGCTGATATTCATCTCTCAACGAAGAAGATAGCATAGACCACCACCGAAAGGCTAAAGAAATTGATGGAATCTGTACGAGAACACGAGTGTCAAACGTAAAGGGCTTCCCAACCCTGCTGTTAAGCAAACCTCTATAACTTTTTCGCAGGCTCACATGCACAATGAGGACCAGCGATGGCATCGCCCGCGGCTCTGTCGAAACTGACACGAGCTAGGTAGACTGAAGTGCATTCAGGCTGCACTGGTTAACATGTGCGAAAGCCCTTGTATGGAGTAAGCTATCTAGTTCCATAAACTAACTGTGAACCTGGTACACCTTCCCTGACTGTAGTTCCAAAAAGTGGAGACTTACGCAAAACTTCATTTTAATACGACTGGAACGCGTCTAATAGAAACAATTGTTCAGTAGACACAATAATTGCCCGCCCAGTTAGCAGTGCGGTCTAACCCACGACTTTCCAGATTGGAAGGAGCGCCTGGTCGCCGGCACGAATCCTCCCGGCGGACTTGGGTCGAGGTTCGGTGAGCCGGTCAGTCTGTGGACGTTTTTAGGCGGTTTTACATCCGCCTCGGCGAATGCTGGCTGGTTCCCCTTATTCCGCCTCAGCTACACTATGTCGGCGATTGCTGCGTAAACAAGTACTCCACGTCTGCGTATACTACCATTACTCTATCACGCAAACATAGGGGTTACACTCGTCTGGTGTGAGACATTCCCTGGGGGAATTCACCGGGGGCCGAACCACACAATAACCCTGAAAGAGTGGTTCGGCGTGGGGCGGCGGAGGCGTGAAGTGGACCGGTAGTCGTCGTGGGGATGTGGGCCACTGCGGCTGCAGCAGGAACGGAGCCTCTCCGTTGTTTATAGGCCCACGGTTAACATACAATACAATGCAATACAAACAAAATAATTTATTCAGTGAATCCTAGTAAGACATAAACTTATTATGTAAGATTGCTCAAGGACTTATAAACTCAATGCATACAAGTATAACTACTGGATTTTGAAGGGTTTGCGGAGTTACATTCCCCAATGAGCTAACTAAGTCCATCTAACGAAAAATATCAAATAGGAATTTGGTCTGAAAATTAGTTAATCCTATGTGGCTCTACGCGTATTTAGGCGAGCTAATCGGTAGCCCAGTATTGGTACGAGGCAGTCGTAAGATGAGTTTCTTGTATGGCTGAACGCTAGTGAGTCCCAGGCAAAAAGGCGAGTAGCGTAGCTGCAAATGAGTAAATCCGAAAGCTGGGAATTTTGGTAACGGACTGTCGCTTACGAAGACACACATTGCTCCAAGAAATGTCATCTAACAGACAAGCTGAAAAATATGTTCTTCCAGCTCTTTAAGAATCTATGGTGATTCGTAGTCAAGTATCAAAGCAAATCTAAATAATCTGTGGTATCAGAGTAGTGAGCTGCATACGATGACACAACAGTATTTCAATATCTTAAAAACTACAGACGTTAACACTGAATAAACATTTTCACAACGAATCAGTAGGTTAACAACTTTTAAATGCTTCATTTAATTATAACATATGACATCTCAGGTGACAGCTTACGCTATAGCTACCATCTGTGGAGGTTATGTACCTGCATGTATTTTGTTTAATGATTTATTACGTTTTTTATACCTTTTCATTTTACAAATGTTTTTCTGGACATCGTGTTCTCCACCGTTACAAAGCAAATGAATACAATAAGAATACCTCATATGTAGTCATATTGGCCGGCCGAAGTGGCCGTGCGGTTAAAGGCGCTGCAGTCTGGAACCGCAAGACCGCTACGGTCGCAGGTTCGAATCCTGCCTCGGGCATGGATGTTTGTGATGTCCTTAGGTTAGTTAGGTTTAACTAGTTCTAGGTTCTAGGGGACTAATGACCTCAGCAGTTGAGTCCCATAGTGCTCACAGCCATTTGAACCATTTTTTAGTCATATTGTTTATTTATTTAATGAACAGTTTACTATTTCGCCAGTAACTTTTTTTAAATGTCGACTGCAAGTGCTATTAAACAAAATATGTTGATTTGAAAATGGTTAGCCACATGTGTTAGCAGACACCAAAACTGGAAAGAGAACCAAAAGATGCTTGTGTCAAGAATGCATGAAGAAAAGTTTAAATAATATTTAAGAACAATTAGTCGTCATTTAAAGTGAGTGCATTTTTGCAAGAATGCTAGATTATTTATTTGTGAACAGTAACTTATTTGTAATTATTGTGAATAATCTGAGTGTGAGCAAATATTTATAACACTTCATTATTTAAATATCGATGTAATATGTTAGTTTAATCTGGGAAGTGGTCATATTGAGTCAAATCATGTCTGTGGAGCTTCAGAACGATGTAGTGTTGGTGGGGGTAGCCTTCAGCCAATGTAAAAGCAGACAGAGCAAACAGACTAAAAACATGGACTCTAAAATGATTGCCTGAAGAGCTACGAGCACTTGTTCATCTTCTACACTGTGAAACACATCTTTTCTACTGAATAAGTGCCCAGAGCTCCTAAGATATGTATTTTAGAAACTTTATTTACTGGTCATTTTTTCCTTGTTATGTTCCTTAATACCACCTTCAAAAATACGGAAAGCAAAGAGCTTAAAGTAGAAGAGTTGTGTTTCACCGAAATGAAGATGAATAAGTGCCCATAGCTTCTAACGTATGTATTTTAGGGCACATGTTAGTAGGATTTTTTTTTCTTGTTTTGGTCCATACTACTATATATGAAAGTTGGCTGCCCTGCATCAGTAATGGTACATGTATTTCACCGTCAGAGGTATCAAAAAGTTTATCGCTTATAACCCATGGTCTAGGGAAGTTCTGTTTCAGCTGCGCTAGCGAGCGGACGTTGTTTACTGCTGCGCTGCACTTCCGTGTTTACATCGCTGTACTTGTGCTTCGCAGAGTGCTGTCCGTCCATTAATCTCCGTGTTCGTTCATATCCCTTGTGATCTGATCGCTCCTTCTGTTGTGCTGTTGCTAATTGGAATTTCGGTTGCTTAACCGAAATTTCGGCGCTGAATTAACCATGGCTAAAAACCTCAGGAAGAATATCTGGTATTGGCTTTTGAGAAGGAATCCCGTCTTGTTCAGCCGACATCCCTGGAAATAGATGACTGGATTACACTGGTAAATGGTCTCAATTCTGAAACCGTCCATACCTGGCAACTGGACCAGGAAAAGTACTGTGTTTTTGTGAAGTTATTCAGTGCTGCGACACTTTATCAGCGTTACGAAAGTGGGGCTATGAAGTAGATTTTGTGCAAAAAATGGTTATAAAAGTAAGGTTTCCATCTACAGAGCTTACATTGATTACAAAACCGTTCGCGTCTTGAATCTTCCCATTAAAATTGGAAATGATAAGATTAAGGATGCTCTTTCAAACTACGGAGACGTTAAATCAATTGCAAATGAAAGATGGTCGCTTCGCTTTAAACTGCACTGTTTCAACGGGGTCCGCTCTGTAGAGATGGCCGTTAAGACAAATATTCCGTCTCACATAACTGTTTGTCGGTATGAGGCACAAATTGTTTATACAGATCAGGAAGGAATATGATACAGCGTCAGAAACTTACCTTAAATGATCTGTTACCAAAGAATAGCCCGGATCAGCTAGTTTAGGATGTTAACTCAGCGTGCCAAGCTGATGTCCCCCTTCACGATAACAGGCAACAAATGCAAACCTTGTTACCACCTCGCGTGAAACTGGAATGCAACCGAAAAAACCACCTCTGGAGACAACTGATAGTTATTCAGAGGACGAGCTGTCCATTACAACTCCTTCAGTTCGCAAGCAAAAACAGTGCCATGAGGAGGTAGAGGAACCGGAAGGCAGAATGCGAATGGAAACTGCTGAACAGAAAGATAAGAAACATACGGTGCCAGAAAATGAAAGGGGTGTAGTCAGTGCTAATTTGCAAGAAACAACAGGTGAAGTAGCTGACTGCAAAGATCAGCAGATATCTGTTAGTAAACAGTTTCAGGTAGAGGTTACAAAACTGCCGTCTCCATTTGTTTCCCTCGATCAAGAAGTAAGTGATATTAATAAAGAACAAGGAAGTGGTGGCCAAAATGAAATCACGGTCAACACCGCAGGGAATGCGTCAGCAACAGAAATTGCGAAAGCGTCTGCTGCTGCTCCATAAGAGACGCGAAGTAAAATAAAAACGTAACCAAATGTGAATATATCTCGTAATCAAGGGAAGGGAAAAATCCAGAAAGGGCGGCCCAAGCCTAAAGAATTTTTGGTACGAAACGGTCCTACACGAATCACTGGACGAAAAATCAGGAAGATTACAAGGAAATCAGTTTGCTAGTGGAACAAGAGAAAACTTCAAAGGTAGAAAAAAAACGGGACAATAACTAATAAACTGATTTAAGTGTTATACCATGTTCAGCCTTCCGAGAAAACTGTTAATAGATTTACTGAACCCTGAATCACATGAAAACTAAATTAGTTCATCAAAACAACTACAGAGTGACAGCGCAATGACGCAATCTTACTCTGTCACCACTATAAACATAAATAAAATTACGTCCGGTTTGAAATTATCGGCACTTAAGGAATTTTTGTACGAATCCGCGAGTTATATTGCCCTGTTACAAGAAGTTCTAATGTCGTATTTAGTAATTCCCGGTTATGTCAGTTACAATAATGTGTTCACGAAACAGGTGTTGGAACAGCTGTTTTGGTGAGGGAAGGGATTCCACTAAGTGAGGTGGAAGAACTGGTTCAAATGGCTCTGAGCACTATGGGACTCAACTTCTGTGGTCGTTAATCCCCTAGAACTTAGAACTAGTTAAAGCTAACTAGCCCAAGGACATCACACACATCCATGCCCGAGGCAGGGTTCGAACCTGCGACCGTAACGGTCTCGCGGTTCCAGACTGCAGCACCTAGAACCGCACGGCCACTTCGTCCGGCGAAGAACTGGAATCCGGAAGGGAAATAGGCCTAAATATCTATGATGTGACTATCATCAACTTGTATTCCCGTTCAGGAAGGTCTCAACGAGCTCACAGGGCACGTTTCTTCAAAGATGAACTGATATACTTGTTAAGGAAAATTCCGAGACAGTTCTCACTTGGAGGTGATTTTAATTGTGTTTTAAATCCAAAAGATCAGTTACCTAATTTTAATTTCTCAAGTGAACTAAAACAACTAGTTACTGGTTTAGAATTAAAGGATGTATGGGAAATCAAATACCAGTCCATTGTTGAGTTCACTTATGTCATGGCAACATCTCGTAGCAGGATTGATAGATTATATATTTCCAAAAAACTTGAAACGTCCGTGACAAAAGAAGAAACCATTCCTACGCATTTTTCAGACCATTCTAGTGTCTTAGTTTCCATAAATCTAACAAGACATCCAGTTCGCGGATTCGAGAATCAATGGAATTTGAACATTCCCTTGTTATTAAATAATGTTTTAGAAGACCTGATTAATGAAGCATGGGCAATATGCCTGCGTGCTCGCAGTAGATATACCACTGCTATCAACTGGAGGATTAAAATGGTGAAACCAGAGTTGAGGAAGGTTCTTATTCAATACAGTGCCCAGAGCGCAAGAGAAATGAAATACACTATAGAATATTACTATTCCGTTCTGAGAGATCTATATGATCAGGTCGCAGCAGATTCCTCACTTCGGATAGCACACATCAGAAAAGTCAAAGCCAAGTTACTTAATATCAAGAGAAATCAAATGGAAGGGTTGAAAATAAAATCAGAGGCAAATTCGGTGTCAGAAGACGAAACTACTGCCCTGTATCATTTAGTGGCGCACACGAAAAACGGAAGAAGGACTTTTATTGATGAATTTCGAACAGAAAACATTACGATTCTGAGAACCCAGCAGGACATCATGGACGAGATTTATCGATATTATTGCGAGCTATATTCTGTAAATCAAAATACTGATGGATCCTTGGAAGAATTTCTTGACATTTAGCCCCACAACTGACAGAAGAAGACAACGAAAATTTTCTCGAGGTAGTCAGTGAAGAGGACGTGTATGAGACTTCTGCGCCTCACCACCAAAAAAATCCCAAGGACCTTGTAATTTTCGTCCACTCTCACTGCTGACTTCTGATTTTATAAATTAATAGCTAGAATAGTAAACAAGAGAATTTCATGCCTTACAGATAAAATTATTTGTAAACATCAGAACTGCGCGACTGCGCGCAAGGCAGAACCATTTTTCAAAATCTAGCAGAATTCAGGGATATCATAGCAATAACTTCTGTAACAAAAATAAAGTGTGCTTTAGCTTTTTTAGATTTTTATAAAGCCTTCGATGTAGTAAATAATAAATATATTCTACAGACGCTGAAGAAAATAGGTTTCAACGACAGGGTCATACAGTTGATGAAGAACAAAATGCAAAAATAGCGGTGAATTGTCAACAATCCAGGCCGATATGGTCATTACAAGGAATAATGAAGAGGTAACAACGCTGGCAACAGTGACTGATACGTACTGTAGAACATCTGGAGCCAATGCAAACGAAAAAAAGGTAAGACGTTAAATCTCAGAGGCTTTGATAATATCACCGTTGAGTGGGCAAAATTAGCCCAACAACATAAAACACTTGGGGTCACCCTGACAGTATGCCCCATGGAAATGACGGCTTTAAATTGTAAAGTTGCAGCAGATCAAGTGCAAGGAGCCATTATAGAAAATTTACCTCAAAGAACAAAGTATATCAACTCATGCATCCTTGCTAAAGCTTATTATACTGCCCAGCTGTTTCCCATACCTAGAATGATAGCGAGGAGCATAATGTCCAAAAGCACAAACTTTTTGTGGAAATTTGAAGTGTTCAGAGTACCTGCTAAGGTAGCCACTTCAGATTCTAAAAATGGTGGACTAGGATTATCTGATATAACGGATAAAGCCTCTGCACTTTTTATCAAAAGGCAAGCTAATTTAATAAGAGACTCGTAAGAAAGCATAACTAACCAACTATTCGAGGACATTAAACCTCGAAGCCTGCTTCCCCCATCCCCCGATTGACGTGCAGAATATCAACAGTTGTTTACAGTATGTTGAGGGTTTTCTATGTTGAGTTCAGTTATGTCAGTGCCGAAATCTGATAGTCACGACACTTAACATCAAGAGCCATAACGCGGGAACGAAAGAAAAAGGAAGGAAGGAACAAAATAGAACGACAGTTTCCAAACATTGATTGGACTGAGGTTTGGTAAAACATTAGTTCCAATGTGCTCCCGTCTAATATAAAAACGTCATGGTACAAGACAGTTAACAACATGGTTAGCACCAATGAAAGACTGATGCAATCGAACTCTGTGAAACAAATTCATGTCAACAATGCCATCTAGTTGACACCATAATTCATAGATACACTTGCAGCGGTCACATGAACAGTTGGAAGTGGATCCGAGAGCATACAGCTCTGCTTACAAGGACATCCCCTGAGAGTATGTCGCTGTCGTTGATACACAGGCCTGAAGCACGCTATTTCCCAGAGGCAAAAAATAACGCCGTGTACTGGTTGCTGGGAAATTTTATTAATTACGTCATTAAAAAACTAGGATCCGATAGCACCACAGAGTTCAAGGTACACATGCTGTGTGAATACCACAAAATTAGAAATTATTCGAATCACAAGAAAAAGTTCCGTAGCATATTAAAAATAATATAGGGAGAAATAATCAACAATGATCAAAGGCATGAGGACGCAAAAGGCAATGGAAACCACTGTATTAAAGACACATAACGTGTATTCACAGGCCACGTGGGCTATAATTGATCTCCGGGAGGGGACTGCCAAGGGGGAGGTTAGCAAGAGAAAAAGATTGAACAATCAAAGAAAAGATAACGTTCTACGAGTCGAGGCGTGGAACGTTAGGGGTTTGAACGTGGTAGGGAAACTGGAAAATCTGAAAAGGGAAATTCAAAGGCTCAATCTAGATATAGTAGGGGTCAGTGAAGTCAAGTGGAAAGAAGACAAGAATTTCTGCTCAGATGAGTGTAGGGTAATATCAACAGCAGCACAAAATGGTATAACTGGAGTAGGATACGTTATGAGTAGGAAGGTAGGGCAGAGAGTATGTTACTGTGAACAGTTCCGTGACAGGGTTGTTCTTTTCAGAATCGATAGCAAACCAACACCATTAACGATAGTTCAGGCATACATGCCGACGCCGCAAGCTGAAGATGAAGAGATAGCAAAAGGGATGAAAATCTAATGGTCATGGGGGACTGGAATGCAGTTGTAAGATAAGGAGTAGAAGAAAAGGTTACAGGAGAAGATGGGATTGGAACAAGGAATGAGAGAGGAGAAATACTAATTGAGTTCTGTATCAAGTTTCAGCTAGTAATAGTGAATACTCTGTCCAAGAATCATAAGAGGAGGAGGTGTACTTGGAAAAGGCCAGACGATACAGGAAGAGTTAAGTTAGATTACGTCATGGTCAGACAGAGATTCCGAATCAGATACTGGGTTGTAAGGCGTACCCAGCATCAGGCATAGACTCAGATCACGATATAGTAGTAACGAGGAGTAGGCTGAAGTTTAAGACATTAGTCAGGAAGAATCAATACGCAAAGAAGTGGGATACGGAAGTACTAAGGAATGAAGAGATACGGTTGAAGTTGTCTAAGGCTATAGATGCAGAAGTAAGGAATACCGCAGTAGGCAGTATAGGTGAAGAGGAATGGACATCTTTAAAAAGGACCATCACAGAAGTTGGAAAAGAAAGCATAGGAACAAGGAAGGTAACTTCGAAGAAACCATGGGTATCAGAAGAAATACTTCAATTGATCGATAAAAGGAGGAAGCACAAAAATGATTCGGGAAAGTCAGGAATACAGACATACATGTCGCTGAGGAATGAAAAAAACAGGAAGTGCAGGGAAGCTACGACGAAATGGCTCCAGGAAAAATGTGTAAACATCGAAAAAGAAATGATTGTCGGAAGGACTGACTCAGTATAAAGAAAAGTCAAAACAACCTTCGGTGACATTAAAAGCGAGGGTGATAACATTAAGAGAGCAACGAGAATTCCACTGCTAAATGCAGAGGAGAGAGCGGATCGGTGGAAATAATACATCGAAAGCCTCTATGAGGGGGAAGATTTCTCTGATGTGATATACGAAGAAACAAGTCAATTTAGAAGAGATAGGGGATCCAATATTAGAATCAGAATTTAAAAGAGCTATGCAGGACTTAAGGTCAAATAAGGCAGAAGGGGTATACAACATTCCATCAGAATTTCTAAAATCATTGGGAGAAATGTCAACATAACGACTATTCACGTTGGTGTGTAGAATGTGTGAGCCTGACGACATACCATTTGCCTTTCGGAAAAGCATGATCTACACAATTCCAAAGACGGCAAGAGCTGATAAGTGTGAGAATTATGGCAGTCAGCTTAACAGCTCATGCATCATGTTGCTTACAAGTATAATATACAGAAGAATGGAAAAGAAAATTGAGGATGTGCTAGATGACGATTAGTTTGGCTTTAGGAAAGGTAAAGGCACGAGACAGGCAATTCTGACTTTGCAGCTAATAATGGAAGCAAGACTAAAGAAAAATCAAGACACGTTCATAGGGAGAGACGGGTCATATACAATACGGAAAACTACCAAGAGGGAATAATAAGAGTGGACGAACAAGAACGTAGTGCTCGTATTAAAACGGGTGTAAGACAAGGATGTAGTGTTTCGCTCCTACTGTTCAGTCTGTACATCGAGGAAGCAATGATGGAAATAAAAGAAATGTTCTGGAGTGCAATTAAAGCTCAAGGCGAAAGGATGTCAATGATACGATTCGCTGATGAGAAAGTGAAGAGGAATTACATGATCTGCTGAACGGAATGAACAGTCTAGTGAGTACAGAGTATCGGTTGAGAGTAAATCTAAGACAGGCGAAGGAAATGAGGAGGAATAGAAATGAGAACAGCGAGAAACTTAACATTAGGATTGATGGTCACGAAGTAGATGAAGGAATTCTGCTACCTATGCAGTAAACTGACTAATGACGAACGGATCAAGGAGGACATCGAAAGCAGACTAGCACTGGCAAAAAGAGCACTCCTGGGCAAGAGAAGTCTACTAATATCAAACATCGGCCTTAATTTGAGGAAGAGATTTCTGAGAATGTACGTGTGGAGTACAGCACTGTATGGTAGTGGAATAGGGACTGTGGGAAAACCGCAGCAGAAGAGAATCGGAGATGTGGTGCTACAGACGAATGTTGAAAATTAGGTGGTCTGATATGGTGAGGAATGAGGAGGTTCTGCGCAGAATCGGAGCGGAAAGGAATATGTGGAAAACACTGGCAACTAGAAGGGACAGGATGATAGGACATCTGTTAAAACATCAGGGAATAACTTCCATGGTACTAGAGGATGCTGCACAGGGCAAAAACTGTAGAGGAAGACAGAGATTGGAATACGTCCAGCAAATAATTGAGGATGTCGGTTGCAAGTGCTACTCTGAGAAGAAGAGGTTAGCACAGGAGAGGAATTCGTGACAGGCCGCATCATACCAGTCGGAAGACTGACGACCAAAATAAAAAAAATTTAACCCGATTGTTTCCAGACCAGCGGCTCTTACCTCAGTTTGAATCATTTACCATTCTCCATAGTCCCTGAAAGTTTGTAACATCATCATAGAATCGCCCTAAATAATTTTTCCTGTAGCGTGTACTGTTTGTCCGATAATTTGACAATTCACGCTGTGGCTGCTGGAAGCTGTAGCAGCCGTACCCTACCTCTGCATTAGGACTGCCGATGGGAGAGAAACACTGAGGGGAAGGTGGTACAGCCTCCTTCGTGCAGTGCTGGCACACGCCGATACACTGGCAGCGCTCGTATTTAAATGGATGTCTTGCAGCTAACGTCGATTCTCACCACTACTGGCGGCACCAGTAAAACTGATCAACTAATCGTGGCCAAACTGTACCAGCTATTTTAATTATTTGTAAACTACTCGTAACTCACTATTCTTTAAAGTTACCGTAGGTTAAATAGTAATAATTCTTATTAACATCATGTACTTCGTAACATTACGTCCTTCATACAAATGGTGGTCATTTGTGACTCACTTTCAGTCTCATTTCTTATCGACAAGGTCAATTTGGACGTGAATTTCGATTTCTCAAATGTGTCAATTTTGTTGATGAAACGCTGATGTGATGTAAAGCAGACCTAGGATTGTAAAAGAACATATGTATTAATCATCTACTTAGCTCAATGTGGAGCTATTTTCAAATCTTATTTTTCTAACAGTTGCCATATTGACGTTTCGTCTTCTCCGAGAACTGTAGTCCTCGATGTGTCTTCCAGCACAGTAAAAAACGTTGCTGAGATGCGACATTTCGAGATGTGGCCCAACGAGGTGCGTATAACGTGCGTCCATTGAGGTTGACAGAAGCCGCGAAAACGGTCAGGTGCTTCTAGGAATCGGCGTCTGGAGACGTCACGTTCTGCGAACACCAGGGGAGGACCGGCTGCTGCTGTCCGTTTATATGGAGGCGGCGGCGCCTCCCCGGCCAGTCGCAGACAGCATGCGAACCTGGGGGGCAGTCGTTACCGCGGCGCTCGTCGCAGTGTTCGCGCCGGCCTTGGCCGCCGCTGAAGACGAGCCTGTGAGTGACCAGTCATTCCCTGTTAACGTGTGGGAGGTCTTCTCAAGGATCTTCTCAGTGTGCTATGGCACAAGGGTCCTCCACTACTAGTAGGGAGTTTCAAAACGCAAAAGGGATCTTTCCGTACAAGATCTCTTGTTTGTCCTTATCAGTGTGCGATGTATCTGGATCGCGCCCACGTACCGTGTGTTCGTAAAGTATAAAATTCTTTTCTAAAGAAAGCAATAGAGAGAATCGTGTGGTATTGCTGTCTGGGTTACCCTGAGAGTTAGGTGCAGTCGCTCAATCGGAAAGGAATCCCTTCCTCCTCGCACATTGCCCTCATTATGCTCACTGTATGAGACTTGTGTCGTAAGCGTATCTGTTGCGTGCAGATGACTGTAATGGATGTGCGTGATGTCATCTTTACTCGCACACAGTGTGGTGATGACAGAAGGGAGACAGTGAAACCTGGTTACGGCACTCAGCCTACTTCTCACTAAGCGGCCATTAAAACTTAATATCCCAATCCTGTGGGCGTATCACCACAAGCAGTGTCACATGCCTTCTCACCATGAAACTCTAAAGACAAGTTTTGAATTTAATCCAGGACATTGGCAAAAAATCAGGTGATAATAACTCTTCGCGAAACCCTCCACCCTCGTTGCCGGCCAAATGTTAGTGGTGAAATTTTCTTCTACGAAAAAGAATCGAACGGAATGCCTATGTCTCCGAGTAGGAACCACCACGCACTCAAGGATTAACGACCTTCACTACGTAAACGAAACTGACAGACTGGTAAGTGGTGCCAGAATCAAAACTTCTCAACGATTTCACCCTCTAGTTTCCTTTGATGTAACTGTCTACCAACCTACACATCCAGATAAATTCATTTAATTCTCTCCTATTAATTTCGTTATGTAAACATAAGTGATTATTACTGTTGTTTCTCTGGAGAACACACATTTTAGAGGGCGTTTCAAAAGCCAATACAAGCCAGAGGCAGTTTTTAAATAGCAGCCTCCGCCTTATGAGCCATAGATACCCTGCTCTAGATCAGCACACTGGTGACGCACTGGACAGATATCCGGGAGTAGGACATTTCAGATCCCCTTACGGCCATCATAATCATTTAAAAACAAGAGTTTCCGCCATATCTGAAATGACCTCGTCTTCTTCCCTTCCTTCTTTTGATCTTCCAAGTCAGTGACCCCCAGACTAAGACGAAGAGGGCATGCTACTCATCATTTTCGGCAGAGGGACGGTCACTGTGTTAGCGCCATGTGATCACTCTCCTTGAGACTGTGAGGACAGATGTGGCAATAATCTTATGACAATGATGCAGTCTGGCGACGAGTAACTTTTCGCTAACCTCTGCTGACCAAACATCAAATTCTGGCGATGTAAATTAATTCAGCTGTCGGGGTTCTAACTGGTTACCTCAGAATCCAGCACCAGCGCAGTAGCGGGCATCACTGACCTCACACAGATACTTAAACTTATACTATAAAGTGTTCAAGATATTGACACTTGATTTTCGACAGCAGAATCCGCCGAGGGATGAATTGATTTATTTATTTATCCGTTTATCAAGTTCCGCGGGACCAAGCGAGCCAGAGCGACGTAGCCATGGAACGAGTCACTACACAGTTTAAAGAGGGTTAACTGAAAGGTCCTCAAACAAAGAATTAAATAATTAATAAAAAGCAAACAAAGGTGTAAAGGGATAAATAGAAAACTACAGATACTACACTCCTGGAAATGGAAAAAAGAACACATTGACACCGTTGTGTCAGACCCACCATACTTGCTCCGGACACTGCGAAAGGGCTGTACAAGCAATGATCACACGCACGGCACAGCGGACACACCAGGAACCGCGGTGTTGGCCGTCGAATGGCGCTAGCTGCGCAGCATTTGTGCACCGCCGCCGTCAGTGTCAGCCAGTTTACCGTGGCATACGGAGCTCCATCGCAGTCTTTAACACTGGTAGAATGCCGCGACAGCGTGGACGTGAACCGTATGTGCAGTTGACGGACTTTGAGCGAGGGCGTATAGTGGGCATGCGGGAGGCCGGGTGGACGTACCGCCGAATTGCTCAACACGTGGGGCGTGAGGTCTCCACAGTACATCGATGTTGTCGCCAGTGGTCGGCGGAAGGTGCACGTGCCCGTCGACCTGGGACCGGACCGCAGCGACGCACGGATGCACGCCAAGACCGTAGGATCCTACGCAGTGCCGTAGGGGACCGCACCGCCACTTCCCAGCAAATTAGGGACACTGTTGCTCCTGGGGTATCGGCGAGGACCATTCGCAACCGTCTCCATGAAGCTGGGCTACGGTCCCGCACACCGTTAGGCCGTCTTCCGCTCACGCCCCAACATCGTGCAGCCCGCCTCCAGTGGTGTCGCGACAGGCGTGAATGGAGGGACGAATGGAGACGTGTCGTCTTCAGCGATGAGAGTCGCTTCTGCCTTGGTGCCAATGATGGTCGTATGCGTGTTTGGCGCCGTGCAGGTGAGCGCCACAATCAGGACTGCATACGACCGAGGCACACAGGGCAAACACCCGGCATCATGGTGTGGGGAGCGATCTCCTACGCTGGCCGTACACCACTGGTGATCGTCGAGGGGACACTGAATAGTGCACGGTACATCCAAACCGTCATCGAACCCATCGTTCTACCATTCCTAGACCGGCAAGGGAACTTGCTGTTCCAACAGGACAATGCACGTCCGCATGTATCCCGTGCCACCCAACGTGCTCTAGAAGGTGTAAGTCAACTACCCTGGCCAGCAAGATCTCCGGATCTGTCCCCCATTGAGCATGTTTGGGACTGGATGAAGCGTCGTCTCACGCGGTCTGCACGTCCAGCACTAACGCTGGTCCAACTGAGGCGCCAGGTGGAAATGGCATGGCAAGCCGTTCCACAGGACTACATCCAGCATCTCTACGATCGTCTCCATGGGAGAATAGCAGCCTGCATTGCTGCGAAAGGTGGATATACACTGTACTAGTGCCGACATTGTGCATGCTCTGTTGCCTGTGTCTATGTGCCTGTGGTTCTGTCAGTGTGATCATGTGATGTATCTGACCCCAGGAATGTGTCAATAAAGTTTCCCCTTCCTGGGACAATGAATTCACGGTGTTCTTATTTCAATTTCCAGGAGTGTAGTTCCCAGCTATTACGATGGACTCCTGTACAGAACAGAAGGTGTGTGCCTTAACGAAATCTTTCAACTTAAATTTTCAACTGATTAAAAGGTTTCGGGATTCATCTGAATTAAATAATTAATAAAATACGAAAAAAGGGCGTAAAGGAATAAATAACTCACTACAGAGATAAGCTCTCAACTACTGCGGAGAACTCCTGTGCAGCATACGAAGTGTGTGTGTGTGTGTGTGTGTGTGTGTGTGTGTGTGTGTGTGTGTGGTTTTTTTTTTTGCCGCGCGGAGTGGCCGCTCGATTTGAGGCACCATGTCACGGATTGTGCTGCCCTCCCACTGGAGGTTCGAGTCCTCCCTCGGGCATGAGCGTGTGTGTTGTTCTTAGCATAAGTTAGTTTAAGTAGTATGTAAGTCTAGGGATGGATGACCTCAACAGTTTGGTGCCTTAGGAATTCATACACGTTTGAACATTTGTGTGTGTGTTTTAAGTAAACCTTTAAACTTCGATTTTAATACTTCAGATTTTTCTCAGTAGTTCTACTGAAGCTTACTGAGAGTTCTTCAAATTTCTGAATATTGAACATTACGTTCTTAGAATGATTAAGGAAATCGTCTAGTGTTCACTGAAAGAATGTTACAGTTCTTCTGAAAGAACCGCGGTTGTCAACAACATATAGTACATCATGATGGAATACACGTGAACAACGGCCTGCATGAAGTTCGCCAACTGCCACCGCAGACATGTGCGACCACCCGTTTCTGGGCGAAGGATATATTTTTGGTGAGCTAATAGAACTGTCCCAAAATGTAACACCATACGAGGTAACAGACTGAAAGACAGTAGAGTATACAGGCTTTCGCGTTTCAGTGTCAGGGACAGTGAAGATATTAGCGTTCACTTCCTGCACAAGATCTTCAATGCGGTATTGCCAAGTAAGCCTTTCATCTACCCTCCGTCCTGATAACTGTAAATGGCCTATTTCACTGACTGTTTGATCCCCTTTAAACAATAAAATGTCCCTTTTACAAAAGCCCTACCCACTGCGTTTTGTTACCGTTAAGAGTTGCAGGGGGGCACGCAGCGCTGCTGGGCGGGTCCGCGTGCCAATTGCGCTCTTTAGGCCTTCTTCTCGGTTTTCTTTGGCAGCAGGACGGCCTGGATGCTGGGCAGGACACCACCCTGTTCGATGGTGACGCCCGACAGGAGCTTGTTGAGCTCCTCGTCGTTGCGGATGGCGAGCTGCAGGTGGCGCGGGATGATGCGCGTCTTCTTGTTGTCGCGGGCCGCGTTTCCGGCGAGCTCGAGCACCTCAGCCGCGAGGTACTCCATGACGGCGGCGAGGTAGACAGGCGCCCCGGCGCCGACGCGCTCGGCGTAATTTCCCTTGCGCAGGAGGCGGTGGATTCTGCCGACCGGGAACTGGAGCCCAGCCCTGCTTGAGCGGGACTTTGACTTGCCCTTGACTTTGCCTCCCTTTCCGCGTCCGGACATGGCGATGGGCTAGTGGCGTTGGCGAGCGACGGTGTAAACGGTGCGAGCCGCAGCGAGTCGAGCAGCGGAGTGCGTTTGTTATGTGTGTTGCCAAACTTTTTCCCCAAACATATACATATACATGAAAAATTATTAAGTGCTCTAGACACTCAAATGACTTTTTCTAAATCAGAGGACACACTTGCTATCCTCAACCTAACAATAGCGCTACTACTGCCTCACACATAAACAAAACAAAACAAAAATAGCATTTTCTCCGGATACCACGTTCCTAAAACCAAACTGAGACTCTGATAGGAATCCGTGTACTGAGTCGTGCCAATACTCTCCTACACACTGATTTACCAAAAAATTTGAAAGCACTGGTAGCAAATGAACTGGACGGTGATTATTTACGTTCTTTGTTTCACACATTTTATACAGTGGTTTCACTTTTTATTACCGATTTCGCCAACGCGTATTTCATGCCGTCAGGAAACTGACCACTCCTAAAAGATGCACTGCACGGGTGACTAAGAACAAAACAAATGTGTGGTGCACTGGTCATCTTAACCCTACTTGGAATCTCTTCATACCCGCAGGCATATTTAATCCTTAATAATGGGATAAGTGATTTCAGTTTTGTCTTAACTTATTTTCTGCAGCAACATGTGACGTACAGTAGTTGTCTCATAACACCGGCTTTCGAGTGTTCTATATAGTTACGTGTACCAAAAAAAAAAGTCGATTTAACTTGTCGACCATTGCTAAGATGTGATAGTTAAATATTTTAAAGAACTCTGGCGGATCACTAACAGTTCATTTCTCACAAAGCAGAGGTGTAATTTGTCGAATAAATATATCCTGCCGTGATTCATCTTTCACAACTGACCATAAAGTTTTAAATCTGTTCCGAGAGGTTTATGTTCTGTCTCGTAACCATCTTCAGCACTTTGCAGTATTCCCCATACCAAAATTTCGTTAGTGGGCTCTGACTGTCCTTTGCATTATGGTACAGCTCTTTCTTTCTCTTATATGACTGTAAATATCAGAGTTGGTCTTGTTAGTGGTTCGTATATGCCTGCACTTTCATAATGGGAAAGAAGTACTGAAGGAAGTAATTAAAGACTTGGAGAAACATTTAATATTTTTCATGGATGTCATCTGTATTGTATACTTCGTTCCACGCTAGCCCTTCGAGATCGGTTTTAAACTCGTGCATTGCAAGGGGAGTCTTGTCTCTAAATTTTTGTTCACTTCTTTAGGATATGACTCTGCTTCAGTTTCTTTTCTGTATTGCAGTCTGTGCCTCACACTGTGCCCATTAACTAGAGAACAAACAACGAATATATTTTCTATGTCATGCTGGTGTTCCCCGAAATTCTAGTTAGAAAGTATACAATCTGTACTAGGTTCTCAGATTCACCAAATACATTAGCATTATCTTCTGAAGAATCAGATAGTTTCTATTAAAATCACCATACAAGATCAGCCACTCGCCTTTTTGAAGTCTGCAAGTCTCTGTAGTCTAAACTGGGGCGTATGAAGAAGCCTATAATGACAATTTTTCCACTGACAATTCAAACTCCTTTGCGCACTTCTCAAATATTTGGTTTTTACGGACTTTTGAGAGCTCATCTCTCTTGAGTGAGACTTAACGTTTGGCATAGATGTCCACACCTCCTTTCCGTCAAGCACTCCTTTCATAGAAATCAATAAGATATACCCCTATAAAGGAAGTGTTACAATTTCTTCTCAACGTAAATGATACACCGAGTTACAAAAATGTCAGTCTACAAATCTTCAGGCAAGTCATGTTCTTTTCCTTTAATATCCATAATATTTTAATGAAACAAAATTACTGCACCTTCTGATCTACATTCCCATTTATTGAACGATCTGCATCATCAACGTACCTAGGTGAGGTAGGGATATGCCCTACTTTACTCATTCTTCACGTTATCACCATAATTTGGCCTCGAATGATCCCGTATCCACCTGCTATACTGTCACTTATAAGATTGACTAACCGCCCCTTCACAACCCTGTTTAGATGTAGGCTGCGTCTTGTAACGTCGAACCTACGGGTTCAGCTGGCTCAGGAGGCTTATCAGGAGTCACGAGCGCCTTTTGGAGTCCCACATTAAAGCGCCTCAAAGCACTGCCATGACAAATTTTGCAACGTATCTGCCCTAATGCTGCTTACTGTATAAATCCCTGTGACGGGATTACTTACTGGAGATATTTGGGCGGTGGACGGATCTATTTGCAACAGTGACTCGATATTTTCGCAGGGTCAAGGCATGCATTGTCCGCTTGCATCCGCTTGCACACTCAGCCGCTAAACTCGATGAAAAATTTTTATTCCATGATAATTTGGTCCAATTTCTCCGGGTATCAGCAAGTAACGCTACTTTAAATAAATGCAACTTGCAATAAAACAAAATAATAATAAACTGGTGAAAATGGTTATATTCTCCTGCAGCGTTGATGTAGCCAACACCAGAAATTCATATTTTGCAATGAAATGACGATCAGAATGAGATTTTCCCTCTGCAACGGAGTGTACGCTGATGTGAAACTTCCTGGCAGATTAAAACTGTGTGCCGGACCGAGCCTCGAACTCGGGATCTTTGCCTTTCGCGGGCAAGTTCTCTACCAACTGAGCTACCCAAGCACGACTCACACCCTGTCATCCCAGCTTTACTTCTGCCAGCACCTCGTCTCCTATCTTCCAAACTTTACAGAAGCTGTCCTGCGAACCCTGCAGAACTAACACTCCTGAAAGAAAGGATATTGCGGAGACATGGCTTAGCCAGGGGATGTTTCTATAATCTGCCAGGAAGTTTCATATCAGCGCACACTCCGCTGCAGAATGAAAATCTCATTCTGGAAACACTCCCCAGGCTGTGGCTAGGCCATGTCTCCGCAATATCCTTTCTTTCAGGAGTGCTAGTTCTGCAAGGTTCGCAGGAGAGCTTCTGTAAAGTTTGGAAGGTAGGAGACGAGGTACTGGCTGAAGTGAAGCTGTGAGGACGGGGCGTGAGCTGTGCTTTGGTGGCTCAGTTGGTAGAGCACTTGCCCGAGAAAGGCAAGATCCCGAGTTCGAGTCTCGGTCTAGCACGCAGTTTTAATCTGCCAGGAAGTTTGAACTGAAGACCAGTTAATGCACACATCCTGCAGACCTCATGTAAAGAGTAGTACTGTAATATACAATTCAGGTGTTAATAAACGTAATTTTGTCTAAAATACGAGGACAGGGAACAACTAAAAAGTGATACCGAGGTGTTTTGTGGGTTGTTTATACGTCAATAGAGTCGAGACTGCATCATTATGGCATCCTCAGCCTGCAGTTCGTCTGTGTGTACTCCAAGGTAGCGTGTTACTACCGATTTTTTTATGTTTGTGTCGCGATTTTGATTACTGGGTTCCTGTGCAGGATTCCTTTCAGCAATGTGTAAGTTGTTTTGATTTCGGCTACCTTGAGTTAATTGTTTGTGCACCATTGGGTTATTGTTCGTAGTGTTCCATTGGTACTGTCTTCTAGCTGGGCACGGTTATTTGCTGTCTCTGCCACCAGCAGGTCATCGGCATAGGCGACAACTCCACCTGTCAGATTATTCTCCTCTAGTAACTGTACTAGCGGTTCCGTCACTGTGTCCCAGAAGATGGGGCCGCAGATCGACCCTTGTGGACAGTCTTTTGTAATACGCTTGATTACTTTTAGGTTTTCCACGTGCCAAACGATCGTTCTGTCTCTGCAGTAGTCCACAAAACTGTTGTACAGAGACTCCGGCATCTGCAGGTGTCTGAGCCTCTTAAACAAAGCCGGCCTCCATAAGTTATCGAACGCGCCTGAGATGTCTATCATGATAGCTAATGAGTATTTGGCAGGTGTATTGTGTACTATTTCTGTTTATTGCAGCATCTATTGATTTCCCTTCCCGAAAGCCGAACTGATGCGTTAATCCCTGTAGTGTTCTATGTGCGCGTAGTCTTTTGCAAAGCAGTTTTTCTTGTATTTTTGCGAGTGTGTTAATGAGACAAATTGGTCTACGTGATTTAGTTTCTGAGGGGTCTTTGTACGGGGCTTTTTCGATGATGACCGCTTCCGAGGTTTTCCGCACTACAGATACTCCATCCAGACTTAATGCGTCGTTTAGCAGTGTTGTAAGACGTGGGGTGATCTGCGGTGCAGTTTGTTTTAGTACCTCAGATTGGATACCGTCCGGTCCAGGCGCCTTTCTATTTTTGAGTTCTGAGATTGCTATCGCCCCTTCTTCCTGCGCAAAAGGACAGGTGACAGTCGGTGTGTTGTATGGGGTGCCGGCCGCGGTGGTCTCGCGGTTCTAGGCGCGCAGTCCGGAACCGTGCGACTGCTACGGTCGCAGGTTCGAATCCTGCCTCGGGCATGGATGTGTGTGATGTCCTTAGGTTAGTTAAGTTTAAGTAGTTCTAAGTTCTAGGGGACTGATGACCACAGCAGTTGAGTCCCATAGTGCTCAGAGCCATTTTTTTGTTGTTGTATGGGGTGTCGAGTTCACGTCTCAGTGCTGCTTTTTCTGGTGTGGCTGTGTTTGCGATGTCCTCACGTAGGAGTTTGCCAAGGAGAACCTCTGCTGTGCGCCTCCAATCCTTACCCATTGCACCGTCATCCTGTCGCAGCGTTCCCAGAACCAGTGGGCTCCTAATTTTTTCAGTTACAGTCTTGTAAGGTCGCCCCCCCCCCCCTCCATATGTTTAATTGCGTTTGCGCTGCAACGTGTCTGTTCTAGTGGTCCTTCCTCGTCTTGTTCAGTTCTAGTTAGTATCTGTCCTCGGCAAGGTGGTATGCTTTTAGTCGTATCTATGTTTCCCCATCCGAGATTGCTCTTCGATAGAGTTTGCGTTTACGTTTGATGTCTTGTTTGAGTCGCGTTAGATGTGTGGTCCAGGGAATAGTGTGATATTTGGTGTTTCTTGGTGTAAGTATGCAGGTGTTCTACGTGTGTGCGATGATGTCTGTAAGCATGTGTCCTCTGAAGTCGATGCTTCCATTAATGTCTTGCAGTGTGTGTTCTAGTATCGTGTGTCTGAACTTGTCTTTCTTGATAAATAGCAGTCTTTTAGGTTGTATTTCTGTGTTGTTGTGGGGTGTGTTGTGGAGAGTTAATGTAATGACATTAAGGTTGCTTATGATAATGTGGTCATGTACAGTCCAGTCATGTATGAAGGTTATCGCTGAGTTAATCGCGAGAGTGATGTATATGTTCGATGTAGAGCCTCATCTCCAATGAATGTGGGGTTGTGTCCTTCTTTATTTAGTATTTGTAGTCCATTTTCGTGTATGATGTTGTTAACTATCCTGCCTTTATCAATGCAAATCCACAGGGTGGATTTGCATTGATGTCAGCACAGATTATTAGTTTCTTGTTACCTGCGTATTGTGCGAGCTCTCTAATATGGTTTGCGTGTGGCAGAATGCAGTGGCTGTATTGGGCGTACATCAACTCGACGATCCATCTATCACCTTTGTATGTAACTGAAATCTGGTTTCGCAGGACAGAGCAGATCAGGTTGTGGAAAGGGATCAAGATCAGTTACTGTTAATTACACAAGAACACACAACTTTATTCCTCGAAAACCAACGCACAGTTTTCTCTTTAAAACAACAAGGATCAATTCACGGCTGACGGCCCAAGTAACTTCTCAATAATAAAATTTAAATAATTTCTTTTAAAAACACAAGGATTTAGAGAAACGGCTGAAAGCCTTACTGCCCGCATCTCGTGGTCGTGCGGTAGCGTTCTCGCTTCCCACGCCCGGGTTCCGGGGTTCGATTCCCGGCGGGGTCAGGGATTTTCTCTGCCTCGTGATGGCTGGGTGTTGTGTGATGTCCTTAGGTTAGTTAGGTTTAAGTAGTTCTAAGTTCTAGGGGACTGAGGACCATAGATGTTAAGTCCCATAGTGCTCAGAGCCGTTTGAACCATTTTTTTGAAAGCCTTACTTAAGTAAAATTAAACTATCTTTAAATAATTGTTTTTAAGACACAAAACGGCTGAAGGCCTTACTTAAGTGAAATTAAAATATCTTCGCGGTTTAAAGGACAAAATAATATTTCAGATCAGCAAAGGAAATTCTTTAAAAGGCAAGCATTTACAAATTTCGGCTAAAAGCCATATTACGGAAAATTTAAATTAGTTCCTCGGCTGAAAGCCCAATAATTTTTCGACATAATAAAAGGCAACCTTTAAAGATAAGCATTTACACAGTACAACAGAAAACCATCTTAAGAAAACTTGAAAAATCTTGACGGCTGACGGCCCAAACAATTATTCAAAATAATTAAAGACAAACCTTAAGATAAGCATTTACACAGTACGGCTGAAGGCCATTTTAAGAATTCAAGATAATTGAAGAGAAACCTTACAGACGGGAATTTACACATTACGGGCTGAAAGCCACAGATTTTAAAACAAACGCGGCTAAGGCCTAAATACAGAGCAAACAAGAATTTTAAATAAAACACGGCTGAAGGCCTAATCTTAAAAATACTTCACATAAGGTTCGGCTGAAGGCCATATACTGAACACAGAACAAACAAAATTAATTCACAGGTGAAGGCGTGGCACAGTACTTACGACCAAAGAAAATCACAATCACAAACAACAGAACAGTGGTGCTCAGAAGTGTTCCAAGGGTCGGCCTGGGGAGGAAACTCTAACAACAGGTTAGGTGAGACAGGCAGACAAGCGTAAAAGTAAATAATCGTGTGGCAGCTCGACCTAGGGACGGCTGAAGAACCAACCAACAACCTAATCAATTCCCTTCCACCCAACCAACAGCACGACAACCGAAAATATCAGCAAGGACGAAGATCCCAGCAGCACTACGTCTCAATAATTGGCATCTAAACACAGTCAAGGAACAATAACCTCCTCACTGCTCTGTCGCAACCGACCGACTGGCTACTCCAGTACGCAGACAGCATTCATCTGCTCAGCGAAAATCACAGAAGCTACACACAGTTCCACGTAAACACTTGCACCAAGAACTCCGACAATCCTAAAACCAATCACAGTGGAACAACAAGGAGAATGACAAGTCACGTACACAGAGAGTTTCCATTAGCGGTCGGCGACCAAATACACGTCGTCCGATGAGACGACCGACCGAACGACCAACCAAGGTCGTCCCCATTCAAGTTACAAGTGTCGGCCACGGTCGGCCGAGTCTTGGCTGTCCGGAGCTCACTGCAGCTCCAACCCGACTCAACTCGATGTCCGTTCGGAACTCGGAGAGACGGCGACCCGGGCACACTGGCTCGGACCCAACCATGCAGAGGTAACTCTTGCCCATCGGCGACGACATCTCTACACAAGGAAGGAACCGACGCATGTCCGGCAAGGTGACCAACTGACGAGGCCCAGAAACGGTCAACAGACCATATACACGTCGCCCGATGAGACGACTGACAGAGCGACCAACCGGCGGTCGTTACAGCTCCAATCTCCTTCCATCGGGCAGTTCATTTGTGTGGCCAGCTGTCGGCAAGTACTGGCTGTGCGCGACTCATTGGCGTTCCGTTCCCGACTGACAAACGGACGACAACCCGGAAATACTAGCGGTCGCTCCAGAGATGGTACGACAGTACCCTCATCGATAAGAGCTGCTGCTGCCACTCACGGGCAAGCAAACCACCAACCTAGTGACGCCAGTAAATCGAATTAAAAGGAAAACGAGGCGACAGAACCACCAAAACAAGACGACGAGCAAAAAACGGCATGACCGCGAGCCGCGTACGGCTCAGTAACCTCTGTGCATAGTTCAGTTACTTTGACCTGCTGGACCTCATGGTTGAGGATTATGACGGACGCCTTACAGTCCGTCCGTTCCGCAACCGCTACCCCGTAGGGAAGGAGGTTAGGAATGTGCCCTTGTCTGGTGTAGGGTTCCTGTATGCACAGGATGTCACATCTTAGTTCACGCAGGACTCATGGGTGCTCCACATGGCATTACGCTGAGCTACTTTCAGTTCGCGTGTTTTACATGAACATAACACTTGCTGTCGGTTTGGATGTAATCGAACTAAGTCCTCCCAAGAGCCTTAACGTAATCTTTGTACATCCTGTCTAGGTCTAAAGGTTCCTCCCCATGCAGACTGACAGGGTTCGTCGGAATGTTTTCTGTCTTGAGGGAGATTCTATCTGTTTGTTCCGACGTTCGGAAGCAGACACCCATATGGGTATATCATGTGAATAGGAGTCCTCAGAGCCATCTCTAGGATATCTCTTTTTTCTAACCTACTTAACTTTATAGTGATTAAAATTCTTCTGGGTATTATGCCGCGCCATGCCAAAACTAACAACAATAATAAACTAAAACCGACGTTTCGGCCGAATTGCAACGGCCTTCGTCAGGGCACGACTGGTTTTGCATGGGGATAGGTGCTTCTATTTATTACAGACTATCGATGTCTGACGTCACTATTGTAAAACTTTTAATTTGCCCTCTAATATGATTGGCTAGTCATGACGTAGTGGAAGACGGAAGGAAAGAGGCTATTCGTGGATGTCCATGTCGACAACGATTGGTAGCTGTCCGCCAATCAGCGTTCGGCTTCTGGTCGGCAAGTTTTCCTTCTGGTGTGCGCAGAAGTGGACTGATAGTTGCTCTACAGCTGTGTAGCTTCTGCCCCGCGACCGCTCGCGGCCCGTAGGACTGGGATGGCCGGCAGCCAGGACGCCGGGAGTTTGTAGCCATATTCTCTGTTGATGTTGTCAGGCTGCTTAATAATTTCGATTGCCTTCCGTATTTTTGGAAGCAGTCACTGGATCCACGAAATGACAGGTTCCACCAAGGATGTAGTCAACAATCTTAATACTGCTGGTGTTTACGAACTATGGTGTGAGTGCGGAGCTACCTACATAGGAGAAACAGGGAGACCTGTCAGCTTACGAGTAGCAGAACACGAACGCTATGTACGATTGCAACAACATAATAAATGGGCGATAGCAGAACACCACCATGACTGTAGACAATCTATCAGGTTCCAGGAAGCCCGAATACTGGCAAAAGAATCGTGGATGCGAGAACGAAAAATACGTTACCCACTTGCTGGCTGAGAGCTGTTTACGGGAGGTTGAAGTCATATGGCGAAAACGTCAACGGCGTCGACGTTCGTACGATTCAGCTCATATATGGTGGTTCTGCTGCGTCAACCGGCTTTACGCAGAACTTTCACACGATACGGACAGGATAAGTCGCAGTGGCAACGGGCGAATTCCGAGCTTTATTTCACAGCCCTACTTGAGTTAGCGAAACAACCACCGTCTCCCGACCGTCAGCAGGCTGTCCAACGTATCAAAAGCACAACTGCTGTGTCTTACGGCAGTGAAGATGGAAGAAGTACGTGCGAGGATGCTCGACGGATTACGCAATGAACGACCGTCATTACTCTATATACTGAGAAAAAGAAGGCAGCGGCGACATACACTTACGGGATTTCCGAATTGCCGATGGATCGCGGGCCACGTTATAGAAGGATATTGCACGTGCTTTTGCTCACCACTATCGCAGTTTCTATGCGGAGGGCCAGCTGGAAAGAGCAGGACTGACAGACGTGGTTAGCGAAATGCCAGCGGACGAACGTCCCACTGCAGTGGGCGGCCTTATGGCTGAAATCACCGTAGATGATCTGGACGCTGCCCTAAAGTGTGGTGCGTTAAATAAATCCCCTGGACTGGATGGACTCCCTCTTGAGTTCTATCGCATTTCTGCTTCACTGATGGGTCCGTCGTGGGTACAGATGTACAATGAACTCTTAGCACCTACCACACTTGTTCCTACCGAGTTCACAGAGGGTATTATGATGCCCGTTCCAAAACCAAGTGGTGGTCATAGACCACAAGACTACCGGCTTTTGGCATTATTGAATGGAGACTACAATATCTTTGCGCGTATCCTCCGTGCTCGCCTTCAAGCGACGATAAAGGACAAAATACATTCAGATCAGACGTGTCTAGGTGGAAAGAGCAATATACACACTGTGCTAGGGGCAGCATCGATGTCGGAATGTCGATTATGGGGAACCCTCGTGGCAGTGGATTTCTATTACGCTTTCGAACGAGTGGGCCAGATGTTCATACGAGGGGCCATGGAACGGATGGGAATCCCCCTCATGTTTGAGGTCACGATCATGAGATTCATTAATGGCGCGAACTCCAGAGTCTTGGTGAATGATGTTAGCTCAGATGCTTTCACGACCCAGCGCTCAGTGCGGCAAGGCTACCCCCTTTCGGCCATCTTATTTGCAGTCGCTCTTAAACGTGTACTACATGGCCTTCGACTACGACTTGAAGGCGTCCAACTACAGACCGCATCTTTCCAATTCCGCGCATACACAGACGACGTCATTCTTTTGGTCAAGTCAGGAGACGAAATCCAGGCGGCGCTGGAATGGATCCAGCAATATGGGACGGTAGCGGGAAGTCTCATCAACTTACGAAAGACCCGATGTATGAAAGTGGGCAGAAGCTGCCACCAGGGACAGCAGTGCCCATCACGAAGGTCCCAACTCTCAAGTGTTTGAGAGTGGTATTCCATGGAAACATACGACGTACAGCGGCGGATAATTATCGACGGCTACTGCAACAGATGCGCGCATTAATACGACAACATGCACTGCGATCTAGAGATATGTTCCAGCGCGCACATTATGTCAACGTCTATTTGGCACCGAAAATAAGTCACTTGGCTCACATACTGCCGTTGCCCACCACGATCGCGTCAAGACTACAGTCGGCCTTCGCACATTTTGTAAGTGCTTACCTCCTCTTCAGAATCCGTTACGATACTTTGACGCTGCCACCTCGAGGAGGATGCATCGGACTCGGTAACGTGAAGAACAGGGCGCTTGCGCTATTTCTTAGTGCGATGCAACGCTATTGGAGAACCGAGCACGTCACCTTAATGGCCGCTGTGATCAATTTACTGTGTCTACCAGTCAATGTAGGCCACATCACGGCACCTCTCGCACGCCTTCGGGTTTCGTCGTCGATAACAGTTACGTTCAGGACAGTTTGCCGCAGACCAGGCTGCCCACAAGGAAAGACACACATCGAAGCTTCCTTCAGCAACAATTTCGCAACGTGGCCGAACAGAAGTACCCGGCCTTACAGTAGCAGAGAATATGGAGAGCGGTCCATCTTCCCTCTCTCCCTAGAGAGGTACGTCCATTGTGGTATATAGTGGTGAGCGGCAAATTCCGGAACCGTCAACGACTGATCTCTATTCATTTGGTCGACACGCCGATATGCTTCCAACGCGTGGTCGTTGACTCCGACGAGAACGGTTTGGTTTGTTGCACGGCAATCGACTGTTGGCTTCTAACAAGGAAAGACTACGTACGGCGCACACGGTGATCAAAGTTGACGACCTACAAAGTATACTGACCCACTGCCAGGACAAACGCCGTAAACTGGATAAAAGGGATGCCGACGTACTATTTCTATCGCACCTATGACAAGAACGTCGAAGATTTCTGGTGCAACTTGCAAGAGCAACATGATACCTTGCGGCGCCACGTGAAATGTAGAACTTGTTTTTCCAATTACTTGACTTCGTTATTCACGGACCCTAGAGCTACTAGGGTTGTTTCTGGTATGAAAAATGAAATGAGGAGATAGCTCAACGTTCAGGAACTAACGTTCATGCCTGATGTATTTAGGGGACTATACATAATTTTTGAGTTAGCGAAAAGCCGACCTGGATACACGTCAATAGGGCCGTTCCAGGGTCCCGTTTTCTTTTTTCTGTAGTGAATTTTTTTAAATCTAGACGGCATTAGGAAACGTTTTTACGTCAGGAAGTGTTGAATGGCACCTTTAGTTTCTGTATGTTGTGCTTAGCAGCTATGAAAAACAATAAAAATCAACAGACACAAAAAACTTCAAATAAAAATTTAAAAAAATAAAGTAAAAAACATTTAAAAAAGTCCCTTCCATACTTTGACCACATTCCTGGGTGCAGAGATTGTGGCCAGGACTCGGGTTGCGACCCCTGCCCACACCCCTGCCCACCCTGCCTCCGCCAGCCCGTGACCTGATCCCCCCCACAAAAATGGGGTAGTGTCTTTGATTAATAATCAAAAAGTCATCGGTCCCGGGGTTCAACATCGACCGCCGCTGAAATTTTGATTAATAATCAGCATTTTACCGCTGAGGACTTCCGATATAAGAAGTCACCCTCATTCTACCAACGGCCTTGTCAAAGTGGGCCACGCGGGGTAGCCGCTCGGTCTGGGGCGTCCTGTCGCGGTCTTCGCGGCTCTTCCCATAGGAGGTTCGAGTTTCCCTCAGGCATGGGTGTGTGTGTGTGTATTCTCTATAGTGTAAGTTAGTTTAAGTTAGATTAAGTAGTGTGTAAGCTTAGGAACCGATGACCTCAGCAGCTTGGTCCTATAAGACCTTACCACAAATTAATTAATTAATTGGCGGAGGGAGCGGACAGAGGTTCAGGGCGCTGTCTTGTCCTAGGAGTGGGAAAGCGCTCCTAAAGGTGGAAGAAGCAGTACTGATCAACGGCATGAAGATGCAGAAGGCAATTGAAACCACTGCATTGAAGACACATAACGTGTACCCATGGGACATGTAGCCTTTGATTGAACACGTATCATGTAGATTGGCAAAATATTCCGGAATAGTCCCCATTCGGGTCTCCGGGTGGGGACTGCCAAGGGGGTGATTACCATGAGAAAAAGACTGAATAATGAACGAAAGGGTAATGTTCTACGAGTTGGGGCATGGAATGCCATAAGCTTGAATGTGGTAGGGAAGCTAGAAAATCTGAAAAGGGAAATGCAAAGGCTCAATCTAGATATAGTAAGGGTCAGTGAAGTTAAATGGAAAGAAAACATTCATTTGCGGTCAGGTGAGTATAGGCTAATATCAACAACAGCAGGAAATGCTATAACGGGAGTTGGATTCGTTATCAGTAGAAAGGTAGAGCAGAGAGTGTGTTACAAAGAACAGCTCAGTATTGAAATCCGATTATATATTAATACCTTCAGTTGCCGACGGGCGTTGATATACCGTATGTCAACGGGGACAGGTGAAAAGTGTGCCCCGACTGGGACTCGAACCCGGGATCTCCTGCTTACCTGGCAGACGCTCTATCCATCTGAGCCACCGAGGGCACAGAGGATAGCGCGACTGCAGGGACTATCTCGCGCACGCCTCCGGCGATACCCACATTCTCACCTTATAAGTCCACACATTACATTCGTAGTGTCAAAAAAAAAAATGGTTCTGAGCACTATGGGACTCAACTGCTGTGGTTATCAGTCCCCTAGAACTTAGAACTACTTAAACCTAACTAACCTAAGGACATCACACACATCCATGCCCGAGGCAGGATTCGAACCTGCGACCGTAGCAGTCGCACTGTTCCGGACTGCGCGCCTAGAACCGCGAGACCACCGCGGCCGGCTTCGTAGTGTCCCTACCCAACACACTCATTACTCGTGGAAGACATTCGTACCATGTCCCGTGGCCGGCCGGTGTGGCCGTGCGGTTCTAGGCACTTCAGTCTGGAACCGCGTGACCGCTACGGTCGCAGGTTCGAATCCTGCCTCGGGCATGGATGTGTGTGATGTCCTTAGGTTAGTTAGGTTTAAATAGTTCTAAGTTCTAGGGGACTGATGACCACAGATGTTAAGTCCCATAGTGCTCAGAGCCATTTGAACCATGTCCCGTAAGAGTTAGGGTAATATGTGTGCATCCGCACACTAGAGGAAGGTCATGCCCTGCAGTCGCAGTATCCTCTGTGCCCTCGGTGGCTCAGATGGATAGTGCGTCTGCCATGTAACCAGGATATCCCGGGTTCGAGTCCCGGTCGGAGCACACATTTTCACCTGTCCGTGTCGATATATAGCAACGCCCGTCAGCAGCTGAAGGTATTGATGTATAATCTAATTTAGTTCTAGACGGCTGCAGGTCATCAATGGTGTCTGTTCTTTCGGACATGTCCGAAAGAACAGACACCATATCCATATAAGTACCGGGTAATCAAAAAGTCAGTGTAAATTTGAAAACTTAATAAAGTTCTAGGGGACTGATGACCACAGATGTTAAGTCCCATAGTGCTCAGAGCCATTTGAACCATGTCCCGTAAGAGTTAGGGTAATATGTGTGCATCCGCACACTAGAGGAATGTCATGCCCTGCAGTCGCAGTATCCTCTGTGCCCTCGGTGGCTCAGATGGATAGTGCGTCTGCCATGTAACCAGGATATCCCGGGTTCGAGTCCCGGTCGGAGCACACATTTTCACCTGTCCGTGTCGATATATAGCAACGCCCGTCAGCAGCTGAAGGTATTGATGTATAATCTAATTTAGTTCTAGACGGCTGCAGGTCATCAATGGTGTCTGTTCTTTCGGACATGTCCGAAAGAACAGACACCATATCCATATAAGTACCGGGTAATCAAAAAGTCAGTGTAAATTTGAAAACTTAATAAACCACGGAATAATGTAGATAGAGAGGTAAAAATTGACACCAAGCTTGGAATGACATGGGGTT
The DNA here is from genome assembly GCF_021461385.2 of Schistocerca piceifrons. Taxonomy (NCBI): domain Eukaryota; kingdom Metazoa; phylum Arthropoda; class Insecta; order Orthoptera; family Acrididae; genus Schistocerca; species Schistocerca piceifrons. The sequence continues at coordinate 513,165,506 of NC_060138.1, forward strand.
TTATTAGAAACAAAAAAAACAAAGTTCACAAAATGTCCGACAGATGGCGCTGGAGAGCAAAACGTCGGTGTCTCCGCATGAGAGTTGTGTATAAAAGGAGCTGCAATGAGAGAGAGAATCAGATACGCCACAGGTCGCAGCATGTTCACGTTACCTGAAGGCGCTTTTAGTGAAGCTGTATTATCAGAATGGAGAATGTGCTAGTTCAGCGTCACGATCCTATCGCCATAGGAAGGGGATTCGAATGGGTAAAGGTCCGTTGACAAATGCAGCTGTGGCGAGAATAATTTCGAAGTTCGAAGCCACGGGTTGTTTAGACGATTGACCCCGTAGTGGCCGACGGAGCACAAGGCGTAATGCTGCTGAGACAGTTGAGGAAGAAATGGAGACTGTAGCGGGTTCGTCTATGCACGGGGAAGTCAGCGCTCGTGCAGTGGCTTGTCGCACCGGCATTCCATACACTACTGTTTGGTTGGCACTAAGGCGAACCCTCCGATGCTATCCGTACAAAATCCATCGGCATCATGAACTGTTACCTGGCGATTTAGTGAAGTGGAGGGCATTTGCGGTGTGGGCGTTTCAAAAGATGGCGGAAGATGACGATTGGTTGAATAACGTGTTGTGGACCGACGAAGCTCATTTCACGCTCCGAGGGCCTGTCAACGCCCACAACTGCAGAATTTGGGCTACAAGAATTCCTAGAACTGTCGTGGAAACTCCACTGCACGACGAGAAAGTCACATTATGGGTTGGATTTACCACATCTACCGTTATCGGGGCTTTTTTCTTGGAGGATATGCGTGATTCTGATTTTGTAACTGCTACCGTGACGGGTGAGAGGTACGCCGATATGTTACAGAATCGCATCATCGCAAGCCTGGCTGATAAACACCTGCTGGAACGTACGATGTTTATGCAGGATGGCGCTCCACCCCAATTGCTAGACGCGTGAAAGATCTCTTTCGCGCGTCGTTTGGTGATGATCGTGTACTCAGCCATCACTTTCGTCATGCTCGGCCTCCCAGGTCCCCAGACCTCAGTCCGTGCGACTATTGGCTTTGGGGTTACCTGAAGTCGCAAGTGTATCGTGATCGACCGACTTCTCTAGGGATGCTGAAAGACAACGTCCGACGCCAATGCCTTACCATAACTCCGGACATGCTTTACAATGCTGTTCACAACATTATTCCTCGACTACAGCTATTGTTGATGAATGATGGTGTACGCATTGAGCATTTTCTGTAAAGAACATTATCTTTGCTTTGTCTTACTTTGTTATGCTAACTATCCCTATTCTGATCAGATGAAGCGCTATCTGTCGGACATTTTTTGAACTTTTGTATTTTTTTGGTTCTAATAAAACCCGATGTCATTCCAAGCATGTGTATCAATTTGTACATCTCTATCTAAATTATTCCGTGATTTATTCAGTTTCCAAATTTATACTGACTTTTTGATCACCCGGTCTATAGCTCAGTTTAGGGTTGTTCTTGTCAGAATCGACAGCAAACCAACGCCGGAAACGATAGTTCAGGTATGCATGCCAACGTCGCGAGCTGAAGATGGAGAGATAGAAAAAGTGTAAGAGGATATTCAAAGGTTAATACGGTACATAAAGGCAGATGAACATCTAACAGTCATGTGGGAATGGAATGCAGTTGTAGGGAAAGGTGTAAAAGGAAAGGTTACAAGAGAATATGGGATTGGGACAAGGAATGAGAGAGCAGAAAGACTTAATTGAGCTCTGTAATAAATTCAGCTAGTTGTAGTGAATACTCTGTTCCAGAATCATAAGAGGAGGAGGTATATTTCCAAAAGACCGGGTTGTACGGGAAGATATCAGTTAGGTTACATCATTGTCAGACAGAGATTCCGAAATCAGGCACTGGATTGTAAGCCGTATCCAGGAGCAGATATGGACTCAGATCACAATTTAGTGGTGATGAAGAGTAGGCTGAAGTTCAGGAGATTAGTCAGGAAGAATCAGTATGCGAGGAAGTGGGATGTAAATGTACTAGGTGATGACGAGAGACGCTTGAAGTTCTCTAAGGCTATAGATACAGCAGTAAGAAATAGCTCAGTAGGCAGTACAGTTGAAGAGGAATGGACATCTCTGAAAAGGGCAGTCACAGAAGTTGGAAAGGAAAGCATAGATACATAGAAGTTAACTGCGAAGGAATCATGAATGAAGAAGACATACTTCAGTTGCTCGATGAAAGAAAGAAATACAAAAATGTTCAGTGAAATTCAGGAACACAGAAATATAAGTCACCGATGAATGAAATACATAGGAAGTGCAGGGAAACTAAGACAAAATGGCTGTCTGAAAAATGTGAATAAACTGAAAAGGAACTCATTGTCGGAAGGACGCATTCAGCCTATAGGAATATCAAAACAACCTTCAGTGAAATTAAAAGCAAGAGTGGTAACATTAGCACTTTAACGGGAATTGCCCTGTTAAATGCAGATCAGAGAGTGGATAGGTGGAAAGAGTACACTGAAGGGGGAAAATTTGCCAGGTATGATAGGAGAAGAAACATAAGTCGATTTAGAAGAGACAGGGGATCCAGTATTAGATTCAGAATTTAAGACAGCTTTGGAAGACTTAACATCAAATAAGGCACAAGGGAGACATAACATTCCATCAGAATTTCAAAAATCATTGGGACAAGTGGCTACAAACCAACTACTCAAGTTGGTGCGTACAGTGCATGAGTCTGGGGACATATCATCTGACTTTCGAAAAAATATCAGCCATATATTTCCGAAGACTGGAGGAGCTGACTAGTGTGAGAATTATCTCACGATCAGCGTAACAGCTCATGCATCCAAGTTGCTGACAAGCATAATATATAGAAAAATGGAAAAGAAAATTGAGGATGTGCTTGATGACAATCAGTTTGGCTTTAGAAAAGGTAAAGGCACCAGAGTGGCAAATCTGACGTTTCGGTTGATAACGGAAGCAAGACGAAAGAAAAATCAAGACTCGTTCATAGGATCTGTCTACCTGTAAAGAGCGTTACACAACTAAAATTGGTGCAAGATGTCGGAAATTCTGAGAAAAATAGAGGTTAGATATAGGGAGAGACGGGTAATATACAATATGTACAAGAGCCAAGAAGGAATAATAGGAATGGACAACCAAGAACGAAGTGCTCGGATTAAAAAGGGTGTAAGACAGGGGTATAGTCTTTCCCCCCTACTGTTCAATCTATGCATCGAAGAAACAATGATGAAAAAAAAAGTAAGGCTCAGGAGTGTAATTAAAATTCAAGGTGAATGGATATCAATGACGTTGCTATCCTGAGTGAAAATGAAGAAGAATTACATGTTATACTGAATGGAATGAACAACCTAATGAGTAAAGAATATGGACTGAAAGTAAATCGAAGAAAGACGAAAGTAATGAGAAGCAGCAGAAATGAGAAAAGCAAGAAACGTAGCATCAGTATTAATGGTCACTAAGTAGACGAAGTTAAGGAATTGTGCTACCTGGGTAGCAAAATAACCAATGATGGACGGAGCAAGGAGGACATGAAAAGCAGCCTATCCCCGGTTAAAAGGGCATTTCTGGCCAAGAGAAGTCTACTAGTATCAAAGATTGCCCTTCATTTGAGGAAGAAATTTCTGAGAATGTTAGTGAATCATGGACTGTGGGAAAATCGGAACAGAAGAGAATCGAAGCAGCTGAGACGTGGGGCTATAATCGAATGTTGAAAATTAGCTAGACTGATAAGGTAAGGAAGAAGGAGGTTCTGATCAGAATCGGAGAGGAAATGAATATGTGGAAAACACTTACAAGAAGAAGGGACTGGATGATAGGACATCTGTTAAAACATGAGGGAATAACTTCCATGGTACTAGAGGGAGCTGTAGAGGGCACAAACTGTAGAGGAAAACACAGATTGGAAAACATCCAGCAAATAACTGAGGACGTAGGTTGCAAGTGCTACTCTGAGATGAAGAAGTTGGCACAAGAGGGGAATTCGCGGCGTGCAGCATCAAACCAGTCAGAAGACTGATGACCCAAAAAAGAAACGCCACTCAGTTTTCATGATGGCGATAAGACTTCATTATGGCAGGTATCAGCTGTGATGGCTCTCTTCTCTCTCTGCTTTCCTCAGCAGTATAAATTTGACGCCAAAGGTAGTCTACCATTACGCAACAGTCAACTACACTAAATCCTGGACCATTACATAAGGACGCTTTCTGAGGAAAAGCGATAACGAGGGCGAGGATGGGAAACGTTAGCAGTTAGGCAGCTGAAGGAACCCTTCGGTACGCTTCAATTTCAGCTTACTTTGCGGAAATCAACGATATATTCTGACAAGCATGTTATGTGTACAACATAAGTTTGAAACTGAGAAACTCATCTCACGAGCATATTAAATTATGTTTTATACGTAGAAGAGAATTCAGTACATAAATTAACACGTAAAAATCAAATCAAAATTTGAATATTACCCCGCGATACTCTTATTTTAGGGAAGTATATCCGAGCGACCAACGATATATTTGCCATATACTTAAGCCGGAGGAAACACATCAAGCATCTACGCATGTGAACTTAAGGAGGTGCAAGGCTATGAATGGATTGAGTTTCAGATTGTAGGTGACTGTTACATAAGCTTGTTGGACTAATATGTGTTTCAGACGTATAATGCCCTGGGTAAGTTTACTGCGTTAATTTATCACCGCTAGTGACGAGATTAATAAATGAAAAGAGGGATAAGATTATTACAAAGGACAATTTTAATCAAAATGGAAACACGAAATTTATTCCAATTGATGATTACTAGCGTACATGCCACTCTGTTATCCTTTCCTGCTGTTTTACAGGCAAATTATGGTTTATCTACAAATATTACGAGTGGCTTTGACCGTTAGAATCAGAGTTCGCTGTCTGCAGTAGATGTTTCAGTAGTGGCTTGTATGAGATTCTTAGGCACAGATGGAAGCGTTACACAGGAATTTCAGAGTTGCTGCAGTTGAATTTAAAATCCGTATTTTAGCTTCAGACACAAATGGGATGGTGAGGCAGCGTTCGTAATCTGAGAACGGTCATGAATCAACAATTATGCATTACTATGGACACAAATAAGTTATCCGCTGGGAAAAGCATACTTAAACCACAACAGAAAATAACAACAGCTCGTTTCGGTCCTTAGGAAAAATTACTAGATGTACCGAGAGATGAACTAATAGGAAGTAAATAAACAGGTAGTTGCTGAGCCATGTGGCTGGTAGTAAGGAGAACGAGGGCTGACTCGGACGCATGAGCGCCTTGCCTACCGCAGAAGCATCGCCGAGCTAACAGTCGCATTGTTGCAAAACTCGACGCGAGCACGTGTTGTTGCAGCAACTGCCAAAATTGCACACGTCTTCTGGGATGCAAGCGAACTCGTTTCGTGAGATTCCCATGCACGCCTAACGTCGAGGTAATGAAGTTCAGCATACGGACAACTAAGATGGCAGCTGATTGACAGGCTATCCTTCACTATGTTCCGAAACCAACAAATTTCTAGTAAATAGTCTTTCCGACTGGACTTGGGAGCGTATGATTCTTGGTGACTCCACGAATAAAAAGTCCTAATTCTTGGCTACATATCGATCGCTTTGGAATTGCAGGAAAAATACCTTTGTGGGGGAAATACTACTACCAAATTTACCAACTCATTAATTATGTAATCTGGGAACCCCTAGATTGCAACTATTTGATCCGTAAACTCTTTTATATCTCGAACTTGTTCTTGTAATCAACATCAATTCATCGTTTCTTAACTCTTTGTGGGAAGGACTAGATGCTAGAAAAGTCACCAATTCACATCAGAGATGGCAGTGTGACCAAGGGTCAACTGTCAACAAACAATCAATTAGTCCATTAATGAGACAAGTAGCACTGTCAATAAGATATCAGATCAAGTGAAGTTCTGGAACATGAACAATATTTTACTCTGGTGTGAAACACGGAGTGAATGTGCGTTAATTAGGGATGGGGGAAATGAGGCAGAAGAATAGGACAAAAAATTGAAGGAAACGAGGGGAAAGGGGAAGCAATGAGAATGCTTGCTACGATACTGAAGTTGAGCCTGGTTTCAGGACTATCCACCGCCGGACGTGTACAGCCTCCATGTGGTGAGCCACGTGCGGAACCGGTACGCCAAGACTGCGGTGACCAGCAGGGTGGCCAACACAGCCAACGTGTCCAGAGAAATCAGCTTCGACGCCGTCCTGCCGGAGACCGCCTTCATATCGGGATTCGTCATGTGAGTTGCAGACGCGCTAGCAGCCTGCTGTCAGTGAAACTTCTCTTACGTGTGGTGTCACGAATAACGCCAGTGACAGGGTGTGCACTGTAAGGTGACGTGTTGTGTTGTTGCAGAGAGATGGACGGCAAGGCGTACGAGGCGTACGTGAAGGGGAAGGAGGAGGCGCGCGAGGAGTACCAGCAGGCCGTGCAGGCCGGGCAGGGCGCCGCGCACGTGCAGCTCAGGTAGCGGCGGCTTCTCTCACAGCGCTCAGCCGTAATGCGTGGGCTCTCACGTCCAGAAATCTGAAAGCTTGCCCACAGGTAGATCAGCCTTAGCTCATGCTTTGAGACTTTCGAAAATTCGCCTGCACAAAAGTAAAATCTCGAAACAGCAACTAGAAAATATAAAAATAATCAAGATTTTAGCAACAATGATGGTCTACATGGCAGGTGTAAGAGTTGATTTGTTTTGAAAATTTCTGAGGCCATTATCCTAAAACACACCATGAAAACCAAATGTTGAGATACCGGCAATCTGGAGATGTAAAATAGCATATTCAGAAGTGCACATTTCACTTAAAGTGGAGTCATAATTGACGTTAGCGTAGCGTAATGCATTATGAAAACAAAAGTACACATATGAACTACATCGATCATATACGCAACTATGCAAGGTATCAGCTCTGGACGAAACGTTAGGAGCTGAAGAGTTTCATGGACCACGACCTTACATCCCGGAAGGTTTACCAGAAGATATACACATAGGATGTTTCGCAATTCTTATTACATGGTTCTACGGACTGGTAGATAAAGTTTTGATAAGGAACTCATCTCCTGAAATGAAGCGTATCATTTGAATATAAAATACGTATGAAGTTCAGATCACTTATTGTGTGTGTGTGTGTGTGTGTGTGTGTGTGTGTGTGTGTGTGTGTGTGTGTATGTGGGTGGGTGTATGTATATATGCGTTCAAGGGAGACAGGCAGACGACGGAGAAATGATTGGAAACAAAAATTTATTGGATCCTCAGCGCACCAGGTTAGAATAAAAACTCGAGTTTTCAACGATTATCTTCATAGTCTACATCAGGAACAGCTGACTGTCGTAACTGCTTCCGGAATCGGCTTTTCTATCTATTCTCATAATGAAGTGAGAACACACTACATGATCATTGGAACAGTGGTCCCAGGTTATGTTCACGGACAAGTCCAGGTATAGTCTGAACCGAGATTCTCGCCGGGTTTTCATCTGGCGTGAACCAGGAACCAGATACCAACCTCTTAATGTCCTTGAAAGGGACCTGTATGGAGGTCGTGGTTTGATGGTGTGGGGTGGGATTATGACTGGTGCACGTACACCCCTCCATGTCTTTGACAGAGGAACTGTAACAGGTCAGGTGTATCGGGACGTCATTTTGCACCAGTATGTCCGCCTTTTCAGTGGTGCAGTGGGTCCACCTTCCCCCTGATGGGTGATAACACACGACCCCACCGAGCTGCCATCTTGGAGGAGTACCTTGAAACAGAAGATATGAGGCGAATGGAGTGGCCTGCCTGTTCTCCAGACCTAACCCCCATCGAGCACGTCTGGGATGCTCTCGGTCGACGTATCACTACAAGTCTTCAAACCCCTAGGACACTTGGCCGGAGTGGCCGTGCGGTTCTGGGCGCTACAGTCTGGAGCCGAGCGACCGCTACGGTCGCAGGTTCGAATCCTGCCTCGGGCATGGATGTGTGTGATGTCCTTAGGTTAGTTAGGTTTAATTAGTTCTAAGTTCTAGGCGACTGATGACCTCAGAAGTTAAGTCGCATAGTGCTCAGAGCCATTTGAACCAACCCTAGGACACTTCAGGAGCTCCGACAGGCACTGGTGCAAGAATAGGAGGCTATACCCCAACAGCTGCTCGACCACCTGAGCCAGAGTATTCCAACCCGTTATGCGGCCTGTGTACGTGTGCATGGTGATCATATCACATATTTATGTCGGAGTAAATGGGCAGGAAACAGTGTCGTTTTGTAGCGCATGTGTTTTGGGAGGGTTTTCTCAACTTATCACCAATACCGTGGACTTACAGATGTGTGTCGTGTGCGTTCCCTCTGCGCCTATGCTATTAGAGCCAGTTTTGTGTAGTGCCATGTTGTGTGGCACCACATTCTGCTATTATCCTTAATTTATGAGCATGAGTGTAGATGTCTGTAGCACATGTTCAGTGATCATTAAGCATGCATAACTAGATCTGTGGTGAAGTGGATGACCATCATTACAACTGTGCTGATTTCAGGTACCTAGTACTGTGCCATCCTGTCGTTCGCATCTAGCAGTTAACCAGGATGTAGCGCTTTAGTGCCTGCTTGGTGGTCGCAATACGGCACACTCAACATTACACTTGGCAAGATTCTTGGGCCTCGCCCCATCAGACTTCTTCCTCTGGGGCTACGTGATTGCTCGTGGATTTGCGTCTGCCCACACGTGCATACTGCGTTAACTTACTATGTCATCTCTTTTGAATTGTACCCAATGCAGTCTGTGTCCTCGGATCTTCAGCGGGCCGTATCTCAACAGGTATTGCTTTCCGTGCATATAATTAAAGTTACTTTTTTCTAGTTTTGATTCATAATACCTCCTGTAGATATAGGACACACCTTTTTTAAAAGCCCTCTACAGAAGTAAGCAACAGCACAAGATGGGTAATACATAATACGTACAAGAGCCAAGAGGGAAGAATGAGATCGAAGAGCAAGAACATAGTGCTCGGATTAAATAGGGTATGAGACGGGGACACGGCCTTTCGCCCTTATTGTTCGTTCTATCCATCGAAGAAGCAATCACGGCAATAAAAGAAAGACTGAAGAGCGGGATTAAAATTGATGGTGAAAGGATGTCAGTGACAAGATTTGCTGATGAAATTGCTATCCTTCGTGAACTAGAAGAAAAATTGACGAGCGCCGGAACAAAACCAGATATATCCACTTTTGCTGTATTCGCGTGTTTGAGCTGTAGGGAGGAGATAAGGGAGTAATAATACATGCTGCCATAAAATAATTTTCAGCATAACACGACATCAAGTGTTTTATGGTGTGTTTCTTCCTTTTGTAGCTTGTGGAACCATTTAGATATCACTATTTGTTACTTTCTGTATTAACAGCAAATGCAGATTTATCGGTTTTTGTTCTGGCGCTCCTCAATTACAAGATCAGTTGTAAGGAATGAACTGTCCAATGAATACAGAATATGGAATGAGAGTAAACAGAAGAGAGACGAATGTAATGAGCTCTACCAGAAATGAAAAGAAAACGAGAAACTTAACTTCAAAATTGCTTTTGCAATGTGTAGATGGAGTCGACCCAAATAGATGTTGCTCATAACATGTTCAATACGACACATGATGTTAACAGAAAGAGTAGGTTTGTTTCCCTTTACAAACGAAATGAGTTTTGAAGTGGAATTTTACGTGCCCACTCGATACTTCGCTTTTGTCAATGTGACTTAACAGGGATAGTAAAGCACGAAGAATAAACAGCAATCCAGCAGAGATTCAGTAGCGCTGAATATCTGGAGGTAGCAGTCAGCACAGGCAAGCGCAGTGTTGTGCTGCTAGAGTTCTGGTTATTCTTCGTGGTTTACCATCCTTGTTAATACATATCGATAAGAGATATCGCGCTGGACTAATTTTGGACCGATCTATCGAATGGACACGTAAAGTTCCGTTTCAAATTTTTTTCTACAGGAAACAAACGGACGTTTTCCATCGACGCTGGGCGTTGCATGGAGGACGGAATGAACAGTTGACTCCAGCCACATAATACCAAGCCGAAATTGCCAAAAATTTGCCGAAACACCAGAGAAAGAGCACCTGACGAATCTTAGGAGAGAGTAGGAGGGACGATATACACCCTTTTCCGGTAGGCTTTTAGGGCTGAGATTGTAGCTTACGAAGTCTGCTAGACACTCAAAACTGAAACAGTGTTTCTTTCGTTCACAGACGGAGTCGCAGCTGGAGGAGTGTGTGACCCCTGGTGGAGGTTCCGGGCAGTGCCGCTACCTGGCCAACTGCGTGCTGGCCAATTTCGCCCACAGCCTCGATGACTTCCTGCTCTACTTCTGTGTGGTCGACGGCAGGTCAGTAACAGCTTATAGCATACTTTTAATGTAAAAATATTTTGAAGAGCATTGTGGCACCATTTGTACAGAATGGAAGCCCTCGTCCCTGTTGAGGGTGTTGTTTGCTGATTGTATTTCTACAGCTTCCTTAACCTCTGGATCAAAACAGGATGACGCTCTGTAAAGGCAATCTATCAACCGTGTCGAGGGCTTTTATTTCGGTAATTAATGGGAACCACTATTTTCACGTCTGCGCCTCAGAGCAACTGCTCCTCCTCGCTGCCTGTCCTTCCTTAAACTGTCATCCGTTTTAATAACAAATCACGTAATTTGTAAGCACTGACGATTTTCTTTCTCGACGTTTCCTACATTTTTGTCTCACTCACGTAAGTAGTATCTACGACTGGCGCTGTTTTACTGACTGCCTAATCTCTGAAACTTGATTATTTTATCCGATAGTATATCGTCGTGTGCCATGGATTTAGAATTTTAGCATAGAAAGAGGTACTCTCGGTCAGTCGGAATTCTCGTCTCTGGCTCGCCTTGAAGATGGCAGTACACTGAATTGCCTAAACATCGGATGATGAAGCACAGATGTCCCTGTTGCATGCCCGAAGGATTACAGAATGTGTTTCTGTTTAAATCTTACGTTAATGCCCTGCCAAGTACCGAAGAAAAATTAATTAATTTTACTCGAGTTGTAGAAATCCCCTGTCAGAAGAAAAGATTTCACAATAATTTAAAGTGACGGCGGCAACATGATCGATCGCTAAGCATGTACTAACCCCAAAATAAGCATCCGGATATCGTCTCCAAAACGAACACTTCACTTCATTGAAAACCCGCAACAACCAGTGAGGAACCAAGTACATGACCATAACAAGTTTTCAATTTAGACCAACTCGCTTTCAACTGCTAGTGACAGCTTTTCACACAGCGATAAACTCCTTTCGTACACTGTGTAAATAGAAAAATTTTTCGAACGTTTGGTACAAACCTTACCGTAGATGTAGTGCTGCTATCGTAGTTTCCTTACTTTTGCTGCATTTTGGATTTTTAGATGCTTAGTTCATAGTTATGAGCTTCCTATTGACATCTGCTGTGATGATGTTTGGTTTGGTGGGGCGGGGGGCTCAAGTGCGCGGTTATCAGCGCCCGCACAAATTCACAACCTTTCCTCAGTCCAGTCTCGCCACTTTCAGAAATGATGATGAAATGATGAGGACAACACAAACATCCAGTCATCTTGAGGCAGGTGAAAATCCCTGACCCCACCGGGAATCGAACCCTGGACCCCATGCTCGGGAAACGAGAACGCGACCGCGAACCACGAGCTACGGACATCTCCTGTGAGGAACATAATATATCAACAAAAAAATTTCATTATTACACGTGTAAACTACATGAAATATCGATACAGAATGCCATTTTAACGCTACGTAGAGCTTAACGGAAAATAACACGATTTGAGTGGAAGTTTGTACATAACATCTACAACAATCTGCCAATGACGTCTTGACTTGTCAAGAGCTGTAATCCTGCAATCTGAATATGAACTTCTTCAACACAAAACCTCTTATGTTAATTTACAATGTCATATTCCAGTTTTATGACTGTTTAGAGGTTGTTGTTCTTTTAAGTATTTCTTAACACAGAAATGCTGCATGTCTGTCGTTTTTCACAGAGAAATTACTGAACGGGAGAAGGAAAGGACATAAACGAGGGGAAGTGAGGATGACTCAGATAGCTTCTCTGCTCTACCTACTGTATGAACTACATACTTTTTTTTTTAACAACTTTTGTCTTTCTGTTTCAGTTATGTCGGAGCCTGCTGTCCGGACAACACGATTCCCCTCACGCTCGGTGGATGACGCGCTCGCTGACTGCCGAGACCGCTACTCTGTGCAGAGGTTGTTCCAGAAATTGCCTTCCATAGCTGTGGGGAGGAAACAGAAATTTTTGACGAGCATACGAAACCTAAAGCTTGTTGAATAATTTGTAAAGTAATATTCGTTCCCGGTTATTATCCACAGTAATGAAATATTGTCACAACAGGAATGTAGCTTCATTTTATTTCGATAGTATTGGTTTCCTTTCCTGAATGCTCCCTTTCCGCTTCAACACTTTACCATACCAACCGTCGTAACGACATAAAGCCAATCTTGCCGGCTTATATAAAGTGGCAGGCGTTAAACAAATTCTGTTACAGTCATGGCGAAGTAGCACAATACATTAATACATTGTTCACAGGTTTGCAAATACAAAAACTTAGCATAGTTGATAGTCGTCTCCCAATAAAGAAAACAGCCTTTATCTTGACGATGAGTGATCGGACTTGGCCCCAAGCAATCACTTTTCCACGCCATGACAGTTTTTAATAAAAGTATTTCAACAACCAGTTGAGAAGATTTTATTCACCATGCGGAATTTTGGTTAGGATTGACTTACCTTTAAAACAATATAGTCTAAGCTACATTACAGTAGTGTAGAACGTAAAGAACTAGCCACCTCCTCAGTTAAACCGACCTTTCTAACTCTGTACGGTCTCACATACCTAATGAGAACCACCGAAGGCATCACCCATGGCTTCGTCGAAATTAGCACAAGCTATGAACAAGGAAAACTGAAGTACATTCAGGGTGCACTGGGTAATGTGGCCCCAGAAAACTAATTATGAATACACCTTTATAACAATTTTTATGTGACCCATTTTAATGCCTAATTAGGTTTCTAGAAACCTAACTGAAGACTGTAAAATGGAGAGTTACTTAAAACATTATTTTAATGTGAATGGAGGCCCTTAACAGAAGCAGTGTTTCCGTATACACAATAATTTGTTAAACAAAACATAGTGAGAAATGATCAGAACATTCAAGACTGCTGAATGATTCATAAAATCAATGCATGTAACTTTAACTAATCGATTTTGAAACGTATCTTTCCTCACCGAGATAACTACGCCCTTCTAATGCAAAATATCTGAAGTAACACAGTGACTGGACATCTGCTGGTCAATCAAGAGGTTCATGCACACAGCACAGCAACTATGAATCTGAGACAGCTTATAGTACAGAAATTCTCAAGTGTAGAGCAAGAATGTCCCATCACACTGGTGCAGCAACTTATCCTCGTCATAATTAATCTTGGACTGATGTGCTGGATGCCACTGACTTGTACATGGCTCTGCTGGAGAGAACGTGGACATCGTGCTGTAGCTGCAATTCTGAAGATGGGCGACTCGAAAAATGCACTCTCTGGAGTTCGACCAGCACATAAAATCCTGCCAAGACAACACGTCACGACAGCAAACAATCATATCGCCAAATCGCCTTCCCACTTCGAAAAAACTGTCATTTCTGATTATTCTTCATGATGTCACTGACTAATTTTCCAATTGCATGGTTTCACACCCAGCTGTTGCCTCGTATCACAAGTCCTCTGAAATTAGACACATGCAAAACTATACAGATTATTTCACCACTCTATGTTTCGTTGGGAAAGCAAACGACCGTTATCCACAAAAGCTTTTCTGATACACAGGAAAGCGGCACTCTCCCAATGTTTGTGTAGCGACTCGGTCACAGTTCTCCCGCTGGGCAGGCCCAGGTTGTAAAATACACAATAGCCGCTGAGCCCACTGGTTGTTCACTGATGACCCAACTTCCACAAACACAGGCACCTCAGGCTGCAGTTTCTGCTCACAGCAGAGAGCTGCTTTTTCTTATAGCAATCTGTACGTTGTAAGAGGTCAATAGCCCCTTACGTATTGAGAACAATGTATCTTTGCCTCACGCAGGTCTCAGTAGGTACTACCGACAGTCGAGCGCCCAGTGAGCCAGAGTAGTCAGTGTTAAGACTCGAGCAAGTAAGTTGTTGGCCGCTAAGTGAGCACGGCAGATTTCGGCAGGACGGACGACCGCGTTTACAATTGTTTAATGGGTGCGTGCATCACCCAATGGCATGAGCATGACCTCCAGCAAAAACGCAAATAGCATCTGTTGAGTGATTTGTTTGATGCGTTTAAGAGTTCATTTGTGTACCGTGATCACGTGACAACCGCGTCGGGCACCCACGATTTGGTCTGCAGTGAGGATTGTGCATTCAGTGCTACACGAAGAATATTGGCGTGTGACGACATTAATAGGCGACCTGTAATGAGCTTACCATTATTACTTTGTCAGGTGAAGGGAATAACTGTCTCATTTGTGCTGTTTAAACAATATAAATAGAACCTTAACAACGAAGTATGTTCCGATCGTTCCACCTGACATTCTAATTCGCCCTGTTGGATTTTTTTTTTCCATACTCCGCAAGCCACCTGACGGTGTGTGGCGGAGGGTACCTTGAGTACCTCTATCGGTTCTCCCTTCTATTCCAGTTGATACGAAACAACTACCGTGCAAATGTTAACTGATCAACCTTTATCAGTTGTACATGGTCAGACTATTCTAATCTGTTAGGTTATAACCCACTAGTCAATAATGGTGTGTTAATAAGGGAATGTTTCAACGTCCTGTCCAAAAACCGAGGTGCTGTTCCTTCCCACACTCCAAAAGTCATCCAATAAACAGACTAGTCCAGCACCAAGATGAAATGGAAACGAATGAGGATTAATCTATTCCATTAGAAAGAGGCATGCGAAATAACTTCTCATGTTTCGGATGGTCTTATAATTTTCCATGAAAGCTACTGGATGTGGTGTGAGATGGAAGTGAAGTTTTCATCATCATGGTGCAGGAGATCTGGCCTACCCAACACTGGTACATTACTGTAGATTCAGGTATTACACAAAAGCACATCCTGTGGAGTCTTCGTTTATAAACGCATCTATATCACTAAAACCAAATAATTAGCCATTCAATTAAAATAATAATTACATTAAATGTAGTTTCTGAGCTTTAGTATTCACAAAATCTTTGAGAATGTCTTTAATTCCAATATTCATATCGTAGTCAGTAGTGTCCAAAGACAGATTACCTGGACAACTTTGGAACAACAGCGACCTGAGACAGTCTGTATTTATTTTCGATTTAGGTATAGAGCTTTCACTGTGAGACCAAATAGGGCTTGGTATCCATGTCACCTACACTAATGACTGTTACTGAAATGAGTGACCAAGTTGCTAAAGAGCTGAAGCTGGATGATGACTGCTAAAGCACTGTTCTTTTCCTGCACTACTAACACACACATGCAAATATAGTATTATTAAATAATAAGTTATTTAACATATGGAATTAAGTATTTTATCTTCTGATTATGGAATATGACATAAATAAATACTTGCTTTATATCTTGATTTGAATGTAATCGATTATTTTGCTTATAATAGTATAATGAATAATTATACTATTTATATTGGATATTTAAATATCTTGGTTACTTAATATAAAGGTAATTTTATATTATAGAATACTATATTGAAATATTTGTTGTATTGCGTTTCTTTGTTATTAATAGAAAAGAAAAATTAAATAACAGAAGATAATAGTATAATACATTTGTAGGAATACAAGTTCCATTTTTGTCTTGATTTATACATAATACAGAGTTTGATGAGGTCATAATAAACCTGTGTTTTTTATTTCTACTTAATTGTCTTTCCTTTATTTTCTTGAAATTTTCGTTCTTTTCTTAAGTGATTAACAATTTTATTTAAATGTTCTGTACCGTTTTTTTCCAAAAGTTTTATTCTTGGATATTGATTCATTTTACCTAGTATTATATGCACATTTTGTTAAACTAAATGTCTCTTTGCAGTAATTTGGTTTAAGTGATCTTGTATTTAGCAACTGATTTAGTATTGGCATAATTTGTGCCAGCAGGCATGGTTACATGACGATATAAATGAACATTGTTAGTTAATACTGTTATTTATATTATTAGAGTGAAATTATGTATTTGTGAGACAAAATTTTAAACATTTTATGGCTCTTTTTATGAATCTGTAGAAGTTGAATAATAAACTAGCATTGTGTACTCTATTATTTTAAATGTTAATTATACTTACCAAGGTACCATTACTTAAAATGTTTGGATCCAAAGAATTTGGTGGTGTATCAATCCATCCAAAGGAAGCTATCCTGTGATTGATATTACATGATGGTCTCTACTTAATTTATTTGTTTCTATATCTCTGTTATCAGGGAATCTTTTTAAAGTTATAATCCTCTCTCTTGATTTGAAATCATAAAATACTTCAGGTCAAGATGCAGCTTATAATTAGGAGGAGACTGGTTACAATAGATTTATGTATACAGGAGATTTGATGGTAAAATACTGTTAATGAAGGTGGATTTGATAGTAATTAATTTAGATAATGTAACTGATATTGACACTGAGATGTGTACATATCATCTGTAACTCTCATTATTTATTTATTCTATTGAAAACTTTAAAATAGCTTCAATTTTTGAGACACATCATAACACAGTAGATGTATTGGAATTGGCCACATATTTACTTTCTATTAGTTCTTTATTTTTGTCTAGAACAATAAATTTAGTTCTGGGTATTTATTATTTAACAATTGACTATAGACATTTTTAATGTAAATGGTTCTATAGTTGTAATAATTTTTAGAATTTTATTAACTTGAGATGATTTGGGTTTGGTTTCTTATTGTTTAGTTATTATTTTTGATTTGAATTCACGTGGAGTAAGAGTAAAACATTTATGAACTAGCCAGAACGAAATTGACTGCAATAATCTGGTTCTTATTCAGTCTAAGTTTCATTGATTACATCGAAATATTTTGAATGCAACCCATATGTTATATTTAACTACAATCTGTTATTCTGACATTGAAGAGCTCTGTGATTTTGTTTGTGATATAATCCTCCTAAAAGGACTTGGATGAAGAATATAGTTGGCACTGTTAAGATTATAATATCTGATGTTTTTATAATTATTACAATTGGTAGAATTAATGCATTTTATACATCAAAGATTTAAAAAAATTACAGCAGTTAGCAAAAAAGGGGAAAGTTATTCGTGCCACTCCTTTAAGATCGAATCCACATTCAAATGCTGATCTTTCTTCTTGGTCATTATTTAATTTCTTGATGGGATGGGAGGACTATACCAGTTTTTGGAATAATAAATCCAATAAAAATTCTTTTACATAATACTACGATTGTTTTCCATGATCAATAATCAAGCTTTTTGATTGGAAGTCAAATGCACTACTCATACTAGGAAAACTGTTATCTACCTCATCAATAACTTGAGATTTACAAGAATAATAAAACTATGTCTACCAAGTGCCAATATCATGCCATGCCTTCATATCCAAAGTGACACCTTGGTGAGAACTGATTTATTGAATGTTGATGTCATTAACAAGATTCTACATCTACATCTACATTGATACTCCGCAAGCCACCCAACGGTGTGTGGCGGAGGGCACTTTACGTGCCACTGTCATTACCTCCCTTTCCTGTTCCAGTCGCGTATGGTTCGTGGGAAGAACGACTGTCTGAAAGCCTCCGTGCGCGCTCTAATCACTCTAATTTTACATTCGTGATCTCCTCGGGAGGTATAAGTAGGGGGAGGCAATATATTCGATACCTCATCCAGAAACGCACCCTCTTGAAACCTGGCGAGCAAGCTACACCGCGATGCAGAGCGCCTCTCTTGCAGAGTCTGCCACTTGAGTTTATTAAACATCTCCGTAACGCTATCACGGTTACCAAATAACCCTGTGACGAAACGCGCAGCTCTTCTTTGGATCTTCTCTATCTCCTCCGTCAGACCGATCTGGTACGGATCCCACACTGATGAGCAATACTCAAGTATAGGTCGAACGAGTGTTTTGTAAGCCACCTCCTTTGTTGATGGACTACATTTTCTAAGCACTCTCCCAATGAATCTCAACCTGGTACCCGCCTTACCAACCATTAATTTTATATGATCATTCTACTTCAAATCGTTCCACACGCATACTCCCAGATGTTTTACAGAAGTAACTGCTACCAGTGTTTGTTCCGCTATCATATAATCATACAATAAAGGATCCTTCTTTCTATGTATTCGCAATACATTACATTTGTCTATATTAAGGGTCAGTTGCCACTCTCTGCACCAAGTGCCTATCCGCTGCAGATCTTCCTGCATTTCGCTACAATTTTCTAATGCTGCAACTTCTCTGAATACTACAGCATCATCCGCGAAAAGCCGCATGGAACTTCCGACACTATCTACTAAGTCATTTATATATATTGTGAAAAGCAATGGTCCCATAACACTCCCCTGTGGCACGCCAGAGGTTACTTTAACGTCTGTAGACGTCTCTCCATTGATAACAACATGCTGTGTTCTGTTTGCTAAAAACTCTTCAATCCAGCCACACAGCTGGTCTGATATTCCGTAGGCTCTTACTTTGTTTATCAGGCGACAGTGCGGAACTGTATCGAACGCCTTCCGGAAGTCAAGAAAAATAGCATCTACCTGGGAGCCTGTATCTAATATTTTCTGGATCTCATGAACAAATAAGGCGAGTTGGGTCTCACACGATCGCTGTTTCCGGAATCCATGTTGAGTCCTACATAGTAGATTCTGGGTTTCCAGAAATGACATGATACGCGAGCAAAAAACATGTTCTAAAATTCTACAAGAGATCGACGTAAGAGATATAGGTCTATAGTTTTGCGCATCTGCTCGACGACCCTTCTTGAAGACTGGGACTATCTGTGCTCTTTTCCAATCATTTGGAACCCTCCGTTCCTCTAGAGACTTGCGGTACACGGTTGTTAGAAGGGGGGCAAGTTCTTTCGCGTACTCTGTGTAGAATCGAATTGGTATCCCGTCAGGTCCAGTGGACTTTCCTCTATTGAGTGATTCCAGTTGCTTTTCTATTCCTTGGACACTTATTTCGATGTCAGCCATTTTTTCGTTTGTGCGAGGATTTAGAGAAGGAACTGCAGTGCGGTCTTCCTCTGTGAAACAGCTTTGGAAAAAGGTGTTTAGTATTTCAGCTTTATGCGTGTCATCCTCTGTTTCAATGCCATCATCATCCCGGAGTGTCTGGATATCCTGTTTCAAGCCACTTACTGATTTAACGTAAGACCAGAACTTCCTAGGATTTTCTGTCAAGTCGGTACATAGAATTTTACTTTCGAATTCAATGAACGCTTCACGCATAGCCCTCCTTACGCTAACTTTGACATCGTTTAGCTTCTGTTTGTCTGAGAGGTTTTGGCTGCGTTTAAACTTGGAGTGGAGCTCTCTTTGCTTTCGCAGTAGTTTCCTAACTTTGTTGTTGTACCACGGTGGGTTTTTCCCGTCCCTCACAGTTTTACTCGGCACGTACCTGTCTAAAACGCATTTTACGATTGCCTTGAACTTTTTCCATAAACACTCAACATTGTCAGTGTCGGAACAGAAATTTTCGTTTTGATCTGTTAGGTAGTCTGAAATCTGCCTTCTATTACTCTTGCTAAACAGATAAACCTTCCTCCCTTTTTTTATATTCCTATCAACTTCCATGTTCAGGGATGCTGCAACGGCCTTATGATCACTGATTCCCTGTTCTGTACATACAGAGACGAAAAGTTCGGGTCTGTTTGTTATCAGTAGGTCCAAGATGTTATCTCCACGAGTCGGTTCTCTGTTTAATTGCTCGAGGTAATTTTCGGATAGTGCACTCAGTATAATGTCACTCGATGCTCTGTCCCTACCACCCGTCCTAAACATCTGAGTGTCCCAGTCTATATCTGGTAAATTGAAATCTCCACCTAAGACTATAACATGCTGAGAAAATTTATGTGAAATGTATTCCAAATTTTCTCTCAGTTCTGCCACTAATGCTGCTGAGACGGGAGGTCGGTAAAAGGAGCCAATTATTAACCTAGTTCGGTTGTTTAGTGTAACCTCCACCCATAATAATTCACAGGAACTATCCACTTCTACTTCACTACAGGATAAACTACTACTAACAGCGACGAACACTCCACCACCGGTTGCATGCAATCTATCCTTTCTAAACACCGTCTGTACCTTTGTAAAAATTTCGGCAGAATTTATCTCTGGTTTAAGCCAGCTTTCTGTACCTATAACGATTTCAGCTTCGGTGCTTTCTATCAGCGCTTGAAGTTCCGGTACTTTACCAACGCAGCTTCGACAGTTGACAATTACAATACCGATTGCTGCTTGGTCCCCGCATGTCCTGACTTTGCCCTGCACCCGTTGAGGCTGTTGCCCTTTCTGTACTTGCCCAAGGCCATCTAACCTAAAAAACCGCCCAGCCCACGCCACACAACCCGTGCTACCCGTGTAGCCGCTTGTTGCGTGTAGTGGACTCCTGACCTATCCAGCGGAACCCGAAACCCCATCACCCTATGGCGCAAGTCGAGGAATCTGCAGCCCACACGGTCGCAGAACCGTCTCAGCCTCTGATTCAGACCCTCCACTCGGCTCTGTACCAAAGGTCCGCAGTCAGTCCTGTCGACGAAGCTGCAGATGGTGAGCTCTGCTTTCATCCCGCTAGTAATTACATGGAGTCTGCAAAATTCTGTGGCAACGAAAAATGGTGATCCATAAAATGCTTCAGCAATAGTAAAGGACGCTTCTCAATAATAATATGCTTGAATTAAAGTGAAATATAGTACTAATAGTACTGGGAGGAGCAGTCCTTGTGTGTCGTTACATCCAAGTCTGTGATGTACTCATGTTACTATTATTCCTGATGCAAGAAGAATTGCTCAATTAAGAAGTGGGATAAAAGTTGAATTTATATTGGTGGTCATACTAATTCTAATTCAATTGTTTTGCTAATCTTCTACTGAAGAAAGCTCAGAAGAACAGTATGAAAATTAGAATTTCTGATGCAATCAACATAATTATTTCCCATTGTAACCCAACTGAAAAAAATCCTGTATGTAGTCCTTGGTATGTTGCTTCTCAGACTACATCGTATTATCACTGAATTATTGTTGGTTCTGTAATTCCAAATCCAATGATGAATAGGTTGATATCAAATAACTGAAGTTGTTTTGCTAATCCTGATATTAGAGCTATAGCTCTAGTTGCCCCTGTTAATGGTGAAGGTCTATAATCCGTTAAGTGAAATTAATGAGTTGACTGAATTCTTAATGTAAGTCTAATATACTTTTCTATTATATAAGGTTCTTAATACTGAGAAGACCCATTTGCTTGAATTATACCAACTGCAGATTCTAGGACTAGCAAAAGTATTTGTCCAGTAGTTAACGAAGAGATTAAATTTATTGCTATTGGAGATCTTGTGTCTCCTAGTAATGTTAGCAGTTGATGTCCAGGAATTATATTGGTGGTTAAACATACATCTAATGTTCCTGATTGAATACTGTTTCTAATGGTTTCAATTAAAACCACAAATTATATTAGTGTGGGTGGAGAACCTTGAGGCACAATGTATGTAAATGTATGATTGGAGTAATGAATTCATCCAAATAATATAAATAGTTTTCATATAGGTAGGCAGTTTCAAATGGTTAGTGCTACATTTCCTGTTCTGGTGATGATATATGGCAACAACTGTACAAAATTGTTGAATAGTATGGTAATAAAAAATTGAGATAAAGTGAATGTTGTTCCTTTAAACAATTTCAGGTGTAATAAGATTTTGAACTCTTTGTGTAACTTAGATTTAATTGATTCTAGATCATATTTATCCATGATGGTGTAAGCCAAAATAGCGATGTGATTAATAATAGTCCTAGGAATGTTCGAGAACAGTTTAATGATAAATTAAATATGTTAGAAAATGGGTCAAATGTTGGAAACAAATTCGTTATCACTTTCAGATTAGGTTTCTTATTTCAGTTGCTCCTCTTTCTGAACTTTTAATAAGGTTAGGTTCAAAAGAGACACTAATGTTCCATTTTAAGTAACTCCTCACACTATCTTAGATAATCATTTGAGGAATAAGTTCACTGAAGTTCTTTCAGTTACAGTTGATATAAATCTATAGTTTGGTACACCAATTTCTGAACATTGACCAAAGAATAATCCAGGTTGACTAGCTATAAACACCACAAACACTCCCTTGCTTAGTCATCCAAGTGTGGCATCACTTTTACAACTTACTGCTGGTACTGCTCATGAGTGTAGGAGATGTGAAGCTCTTGTAAACACTTGTACTTCACTATTTATAGATGAAATCGAACTATAGTTTATGTTCAGCAGTCGGAATCCTTTATTTTTCAAGTCTTCTTCTGAAGTTATATGGGCTTCCAGTTCTACATCTATAAAGACTAAATAGCCATATCCTCAGCATCATTGTCATCTGCCTGTTTTAACTGAAATTGTGGCATCTACTGAATCATCATATGGATATAGTAGATGTAATAAGAGTAATGCAATTAAAATTAGAGTAATAGCTGATAATTCTGTTCAAATGGTTTCAATGAAGTGCCTGTGAAGTATATTTCGTTTGTATAGGTGATGATTAGTATATAGATAAGAATATAACCTATAACAACTCTAATTAATGATAGTGCAATTATAGTTGGTCATGCAAGAATGACAATTGCTCTATTAATTGTGAATCCCTGTCTTGAAGTGATGAATTTGATCATGTATCCGTTAATTTTTGTAATAAAAGGTAAAATCTATATTTGTAGAGCTTAAGTCTACTACAGTAATCTGTCATATTAGATTTTAAAAATTACTGGTATTTCTGAGTGACTATGTCATGCAGGTGGTTTATTTTGTAGTCATTCACTTGACCTGCCTATATTAGCTCTGAATATAATTGCTCGATTTGTAACCATTCTTTCTCATATTTTTTACAATGAATACAAATATTCTGACAATTGAAATTCCTTACTCAATGCTTGATACTACATTTCATTGTGTATATGCACCCGGATAGTCATAGCACCATCAGAGTATTCCTGTGAGACCTGGGATGTGTGGGATGAAATGGTTAGGTTCACTCAAAAAAATATAATTGTAAATTGGACTTTAGTCATCTATTGTTTATAGTTAGGGATGTAAATAAAGGATATCACTGAATGATACTTCCTATACTTGCAAACACTGCACCTAGAGATAATACACAGTGGAAGTTTGCTACTACATAGTAAGTGTTATGAATACAATACCAACGAAAGAAATTGCTAATATTAAACATGTTAATTTCCCAATTATGAATAAGGAAATAAATTCTAGGCCTCATAGTAATGGGAACTAACTTGAATTTTTTGCATATAGTGTTGTCAGTCATCTGAATACCTTTATTCCTGCTGGTATGCCAATAATTATTGTTCCTTATGTAAAATATACTCAACTTCCATTCCTGCAGTGAATGGTTGGTGTGCCCATACAACAATTCCAATTAGTCTAGTTGACAGTATAGCGTAAATTACACCTGATGTTCCAAATCATTCAGCTTTTCCTCTTTCTTGACATACAACATGTGAAATAATACCAGGTCCTGGTATTT
Source organism: Schistocerca piceifrons (assembly GCF_021461385.2). Taxonomy (NCBI): domain Eukaryota; kingdom Metazoa; phylum Arthropoda; class Insecta; order Orthoptera; family Acrididae; genus Schistocerca; species Schistocerca piceifrons. The sequence continues at coordinate 513,189,280 of NC_060138.1, forward strand.
CCAAAGAATCGGAATAAGTAGTGATACGGAATGGGATACCCTCCATCTGCTAGGTAAAAGAATGATGTATTTAAATAGCAACTGGTCAGATAAACAACATTATTTGATCTAAAGTTATTCTCTCTGATTACATATTAATTGCTGTTGTAATAAAATTTACTGCACCTAGAATAGATGGAACACCTGCTAAGTGTAATGAGAAAATTGATAGATCTACTGCGTCCCTCCAGGGTCAGTAGGTACTGCTAAGGGGGTGTACTCTGTTCACCCTGTACCAGTACCATTATCTGCTATAGGAGCTGCAAGAAGAAGAGTTAATGAATGTGGTAGTAATCAAAAACAAATATTAATTATTTGGGGTTACTCCAATTACTAGTGATACAAGTCAGTTACCAAAACAGTCAATTGCAATAGATATTACTTTACTGCAAAGAAAATTATTATGGATTTGTGGGCTGTATTAATAACATTATAGATTTGATCTCTCCGATTAAAAATCTGGGTGTTCTAATTTGGCGCAAATAAGTATTCTTATTGTGTTCCTACTATTCCTGCTCTAGCATAAAATAGGAAGTAGGAAGCAGCAATGTCATTAAATTTGTTGGGAAATATAATTTTTGGTGTAAGATGGCTGAAATTGTAGGTGGTAGACTGTAAATCTAATTTTGAGATTTTTCTCTCTAACCATTGTTGGTCTTATATACAAATATGAATCTAGACTGCAATTCTGTAGGTGTAAAGATTAGTAAGCTCTAAAAGCTTATTCTTTTAACTATAACTTTGAAGGTTTTTGGTTAATTTAACTTAGTGTAATGAATTAAAATTGATCTTGAAATAAATCATATTGTTTAAATTACTACCATTATAGTAACAATGAATTTTGATGTTTGAGACTTTTGCCCTTGATTTCTCAGTGTATGATACAATGAGTGCTGAAAATCTAATTTGTATGTAATAATAAAGTGTGATAGTAGTTAGTACTACTATAATTGGTCTAGAGTCATTATGTTATTTTCCATATAGGATTGTATAACAATTCATTTTGATAAAAATCCAAGGAAGGGGGGCAATCACACCCTCCCCCAGTGATCATAGTGATAGGAATAATAAGAATTTGTGTTTTTATATTTCCTCTAGAATAGCTTTTATTTATGAAGAATAAATTTATTTACTTAAATAACAGAACTACAGTTAATCTCAGTAGGGATTAGATAAGGAAATAGAGTTCTCAAGTAATTTCTCTAACAGGTAATGATCTATTTATTCATCATAGATGGCTAACTGACAAATATGCTAAATGTTACCATAGTGACATTTGATATAAACGTCCTATTGCTCCAATAATAATTCTTAGGTTAATAATAATTCAAATGAAAGTTCTTAGTTGAACACAGTGTTAGAGCACCATTATTGGAGCAAATTATTGTCGTGTTATTAGTGCCAGGCAATTATTTCAACTTCACGCACCTATAAATTCTGGAAATTAGAAGTGGAATATTGTAGCCCAAATCTTCAATAGTAATCTATTATGATGGGATAAATTCTCACTCCCATCCTACTTGGCTTTTTATTTGATTCAACAAAATTGAAAATAATAATATTGTCAATGCTGTAGCTAGACAATAAAATGTTTAACTGATGATTTAATTTAATATTATGTTTTTATTTCTTGTTAGGGGTGAAGAAGCAGAGCATCTATGCACTTCAGCATCGGGTGATAACGCTGCTAGTAGCACCAAGAACAGGAGGAGTACATGTAGTGCAGTCATAATCTAAGAGTAGAGAGGGATTAGAGGTAAAGTTGACTGGTGTTGAGTAAAGAGAATAAGTTAGTACTAAGTGTTATGTGGAAAAGAGTAAGTGAGGTGAATAGTGGATGCAGTACTGGTCCGATGCAAAGGTAATGCATGACAGGAAATGGTGCTAACACAACTCTCACTCACAGACCGGAGACACTACACACCATATATGTAGGACTAATATAAATGCTGAGGATGCCATGTCCAGATTCTACAATACGTAATGTTCTCATTGTTTTGTTTTGTACTCGTTCATAAAACTCATTTTTGGGTAGTCACCTCATACGTAGGCAACTATGTATGCAGATACTTGTAAAACATTGGAACTGCAGCTTACTATAAGAACTGTGCAATTTTGGGAGCTGTCAAACCCACCATCAAAGCATCCTGTGGAGTGTCCCAAGGCAACACCCTGCAGCCAGTGGCAACGAACATGTGGGAACCTGGAGGAGAATTCCAGAGGCAGTGTGGTCCAGATACCCACTGAGCGGAAGGCAGGTTCTCAGCACTGAATGAGTGCCAGGACAGCTGGGGATCTGACAGCTGCCTTAGCAGTCCAGCAAAAGTGAGAGTGGATGGGAGCTACACCACACATCATGAATGCCATAAACAAGCTAACCCCAGGTGTGTGAGTGTGGAGGTGGCCCTCTAGACAAGGGAGGCCTACCACTTACACTACGTCACTTCTTCGACAGCCTTGCGGAGGGGCCAGGTGCTGAGTAAATGACAGCCAACAGCAACCACCCTATTAGCAGTTGTGAATGACACCACCAGGCTGGGGGCTGACATCTTGGCATGCCTTTCAAGGACTTGCAGATGAACCGGCGCCACAACTATGCCAGGAGGGATTCCCCACGTGGACACACTTCCTCTAAAAATGACGTGCAGAACCAGGTGACCACAATCTGGACGAGCTGCTCCCACAGTCATGTACAGTGATGCTGTTGGGTACAGTTACCGACAGAGGGAGAGAGGAAACCCTTACTATGAGGTGAGTTGGACGCAAAATGCAACGCTGTCCCACCACCTAATCCAAAGGGAGACTGCAGTCTTCTAGCTAAGAGACAGGATAGGGGCTGTGACATTACTACCTGAGTTGGAGATGTTTGGCGCTGAGCAACCACATTAGTGCCTCATTCCGTCCCATCAGATGCCGTGACGGTCGTTTCCAACACTGAGCCAGACTTCAAATTGCTGCCAGGTCAAGATGGTGCCAACAGATCAGCTGCCTCACTGGTTCTGCCATGGACGAGATTGGGGACCTGACGCACCCGTGGCTGCTCCTACATCAAGCGCTGAGAGAAGGGCGACTCACACTCTGGCGCAACCTTGCTGCACCTCGATACTTCAGCCAGTCCACGGACCATTTGAGTGTGTTTAGTGCCATGTTCTTTCTGTGTGTCTTTGTAAATGTAACATGACTCCCCAGGAACCATAGTGGAGGGAGTGACAGGATGTTTCATGTTTAAGTCATATAATCCAGTATAATTTCTTGTGAAACCAGATGAATTTTAAAGAAAGCGATTTTGAAAGGTACAGGAGGTGGAAAAAGAAAATTAAACTGTCCTAGGAGAAAATACAACAGATAACACATGTTACTTATTTGTTTAGATTTTGAGAATGAGCGGGTTTCTTAAATGATAATTATTGTCCATTTAGATATCAGGGATGACTGAAACCTTGTGGATGATTGAGCAGAGGTAAGCCACTGACGCAGAGAACCGTGCAAAATCCACATAATTGTAATATAATGAGGAGCATTAGTCGCCTCTGACGTAATAAATTGTATGTGTGGATAAAAAAAACTTGCTACAAAAGCCTTTAACCGCTTGGTAATAGTTTATCTTGTGTGGATCTGGTTGGCAAAGTTGCCCCCCCCCTCCTCCCCCCCCCCCCCACACTCATGTCATCACTGTGAGATCTCAGTACTACTCGATAGCTCCCTCTGATTCATCTCAGACGATGACATTTTGAAGTGAGATACTACATATGCGGAAATCAAACGTTATGGGTGGCAGTGAGAGAGAATGAGTCATTCTCTAGCTATTCTCCATATTCAAGGATACAATTTAATGTCAAATTTTCCCCCAAGACATAGTGTTTGTAAGACGACAGGAAGTTATCCGCATAAGCAGGCACTGATGGAAGCATGCACGTTGTTTATGCATGTGGGGTCTTTGTGAGGGCTCTGTGTGGAACGTTATTTTTCTGGAGGTGAGAACAAGCAGGCAGTTGGTCATTTAACAGTAAACCTTGCGTTGGACGTTTGGGGCTTGAAGCCACGTGCAGCTATCAGGGAAAGGCACATCTCGAAGCACTTACTGGGGACAGAATGCTGAGCTCAAGAAGTTCTTCCGCAGTGTGCAGAAATGCGTTCTATCGATGGGGAGAAAAACTGGCCTACCTGGACCCACTCGTTAGGCGCCTCTTGCTGCATCAGAGGCTGGGAGCATCAGAGAGATCTATGTCTCCCAGCCAAAATGTCATGACAGTGTCGTAAACTGCCTTTGTGAACAGGGCTGTTGGCCATAAAAATTCGTGAGTTTCTATGTTCACTGTTGACAGGACGTTATCAAGGGAGCAGTCAGTTGGTTTCGTCCTATGGATTGCAGAGTTTTTTGGGAAGCCTCAGGCCTTTAAAATAATTTTCGAAGGAACAGATCATTTATGGAGGCTCTGAGACGTTCTATGTTGGGACACAGACGCATTTATCTTGGTTTAGCCAGGGCCTCTGGTCAGACTCGTCATAACATTCAGGCAATCCAGATAATAGTCTACATGATAAACGGGTTGTTCACTTTAGAGCTTTATGGAAACTCAAAAGAACAAAGTGCCTACAGTGGCTGTGCATAAGGAAAGAAAATCAGGAGCACACTGTGCTTTCTCCTCTGCATGGAACTTTGTGACTCAGGTGTTGGCCACTTCTCATGAAACGGAAAAGATATTGGTAATTTAATTAGGATTGGCTGATGAGTACAGACGACGAGTTAGAGGGGAGACATGGAGCTCGTGGAGTGTTGTGATTGACACGAAGCCCCTGTCAGGAGTGCTTTTGGGAGTGTACCGAGGCTTGATGGAAAGTGAGGAAAGGTGATACTTTATCTTCCGATTCACGTGTTGGCTCTGACTTTTGTTAAGAGTGGGATGCACTTGGGACACCCATCCTGAGCGTGAATCTGCACTAGCACTGGTCTTGACTGGCGAGCCTTTCGTCAGGGCTTAGCTGTTTTGATAGTTTAGACAATTCACTGTGCTGGGAGCAATATTCATGATAAGTCTTCTGCTTTGAAGTTTGATTTCTTTGTGTGCACTACCGTATAAGTGAGTCAAACTGGCCCATGGTATGATCGGCGAAGGGGAGTGTCACACGCTAGAATCTGCCAAGGTTTCAGGACTCCGTCAGAGACTAAATGGGATCCATCCAACAGCTTGCTAGACGCAACTTCAGATATTTAGTGCCCACGACAGGGAATTACAGGTGCCGCACATCAATGTTTTGCAGATGCGTGTACCATGACTGACACATGAGGCAGCGCCACACTTCAAGAAAAGGAGTACTTTATTGCTGCTCTGGCTTGTCAGGGCAAATCAGGTCACAATCTCGCCACTTGCTCTCAGCTGCACAAAGGTAGTATACCTTCGGTGTAGAATAAATCCATCAAGGTCCAGTCAGTGTGGAATAAATCCATCAAGGTCCGTTCAGTGTTTGATAATTTCAGAAAGCATTATCCATATTTTTGAGACAGAGTAAACAGTTGAAAAAGTCAAAACTTAGTCTTAGCTAACCAGATGCTACTCTGGGTTGTTAACTCTCTGTTGTATATTTGTGCTGCCATCACACTTAACATGTATTTTTGTCCAAGTTTAATAAATAAACTTATGCCATAACTTATATCAATCCTGTGTTCATCTGTCAATCATCCATCAACAAGTGACAAAATAATGTGAGGGCAATCATTTTGTTAACACTGCTTCAGCATTCAGGTTCATTTAGATTCTGATTACTTAGATAACCTCAACTGCAGGCTGTCAATAACAAACACAATTAACGGGCAAAATCAGTGTATCAGACGCGTGGGATCGGTAGTGTAGAGGAAGGTTTACTAGGTAAAGAATCGCTTGTAGCCTTCCAAAACATACAGCAAGCCCAGTGTACTCTTGGTTCTTTCTTTCACTTTTTCTTTTCTGACAGAGTCTATGACTTTCTTATTAATTTTATACAAGTATTATCTCGAAAGTTCATGTTATTTATTTATCATAAATAACGTATTTGCTGCGATCCTCTTTGCAAAGGCCAACGACTGAAATGTTTCTCTAGTGGCCAGAAATCTTAACGTAAGTTACAATCTGCGCCTAAAAGTAAACACAATTTACACACTGCTAGTTTTTGCTATTACGAAACTTTCATATATTAATGTCTGGGTCTGTGGACTATCTCGTGTTTGTATCTTGCTGGTAAATATCTTTTTCAGTGATACTGAGCAGCTTCGAAAAGATCTCCTCTTGTATTCAAATTGCGAAACGAATCTTACTGTTGAAATATGTATAATGAAGCATGTTATTTCAGAGAGTCGGTAGTCAATGTAACATCGAGAATATGGATATTATCCACGTGCAAAAAGATACTGGATTCAACATCTTAACTACATTCAATTTAAAATCGAAAATGGAATAAAAATTCAATATGAGTTAACGAACAGCTTCTTCAAATGTATATCTCAGATCGCTGTATAGCATTACGTAGTGTTCCCTTCTACCACCAGTTAACTGTTGAAGTCATCGACTACTCCAGAACCTTCTTTGTGATTTTCCCCCTTCTTTTTCGGCGGTCGCTAACAGAGCTAAGGCACCTATTTTACGCACGTACAGTTTCGTAAAGAAACTGTGTGGTCTGAGAAAAAAAAGAAAGCCGAGACAACAGCCATTGGAGATCTCGTTAACCAACTCGTCCCGCCTGCCGACGGCTCCGTCTCTCGTGAGAGCGGATGTTCCGTCCGCGTCCACGTCAACGTTAGCTGTCTCGTCCCGTGTGGGTACGGCTCTGCAATGGTTATACAAGAGATCTGTTACACTTTTCACACAAAGTGCGGAAACACGGATAATTCAATAATTCGTCTTAACGAACGCCTGTTACGTAATTCTGACGGCTACTGAACTCTTGCAGCGAAATTATAGTAAAATGAGGCATGGTGTACTTGTTACTGCAGGTCTCCAGAAAAATACATAAAATCACGCACTGAATTTTGAAGATCAACACTACCCAAGGGTACTGACAGTTTCACTGATAAGTCACATTCTACACAAGACAAGACAAATAAAAAAAAGTAGTAATTCTAATTAACGCCTAGTAGATTTACACATGGAAACGGAAAGCTGAGCAAAGAAAATGACGTGTGCGACAAACAATTCACATTCTTGGCGAGCGCTGTATCAAAGAGATGCGGTATATGAAACATTGGGAGCCAGATAAGTTGCCTGTTGTGGAACGTTTTCTTGAGAATAGCCACAGAATACTGTCGGAAAAGACGGTAATCTTGAGTGTCCTTTACGCGCTCGTGGAATTTCGTTCGTCCTGTGGAATATTATATGCTCTCCTGCTCTGGGCGTAGAAGGTGAATAGTATGGCACTCTAGGCACACATTAACGTTAAGTTCTCAGGACAACGGCGTTGGTAGGGGGGGGGGGGGGTGGATGTTCAAATGGTTCAAATGGCTCTGAGCACTATGGGACTTAACTTCTGACGTCATCAGTCCCCTAGAACTTAGAACTACTTAAATCTAACTACCGTAAGGACATCACACACATCCATGCTAGAGGCAGGATTCGAACCTGCGACTATAGCGGTCCAGACTCTAGCGCCTAGAACTGCTCAGCCACCCCGGCCGGCCGGGCGGATGTGTATGGAGCCGTCGAAAGCTCGACATTTAAAATTCAAAATCCGAAATCTGGAAACCGAAGAAATTTTATTCCCTGCTCGCTGTAGTGTCAGCACAGGGATTAATTTATCATATTGCATGTTCGTTTGTTATTGTCCATATTTTATTTCATGAGCAAACCACCAAATTATGAGGAATAAGAATACTGAAGTTATTAGAAAGGTTTTGAGATAAATCCTTCGTCCATAGCACAAAAAGACAGATATGCAGAGGAACGGAAGCAGCTTTTGAACTTATCTGGCAACTTCAAGGACATTTAAATCAAAATATCGTGCATTTTTACTTGTTGGTATTAGTACTCATGTTGTGTAATATAACGTATCGTGTGTAGTAAAGTAACGTGATACATGGTGTTATCCACCCAGGAACAAATCTATCCCACATATTCTATCCCCCAAGAAAAACATTTTTCAGCATTACCTCTATGCTCTCAGCTATGTGATATTATATGCTGTTTACCATGGCTGGCGAATCTTCCCGGATTTTGGACACAGCATCAAGGACCTTGGCCTACAAATTGCAAGATGCAGGTGTGCGCACAACTTGCATCTAAGAGAGCTCACTGCGCTGGGGAAGTAAGCTTACCTCGTAAGAAAGCTCGAATAAGTCAAGACGTTTTCATTTAAATGTCTTTGAAAGTGACAGACAAGTCAAAGCTAGTGCTCTTCTTTTCCACCCCTAACTCTGCACTGAACACATTTATCTCTTTTTGTGCAAAGACAGGAGCATTTTGCATTCTGGTTCCTAAGGGCAATAATTTTGATGTCAGATCGCCATATCTTGGCAACCGATGTATATTTTTGTTGACTCGGGCGACGACTGAAGCAGCCTATGTCTTTTTTTTATTGTCTTTCGGACCAGGTTGATCACATCGTGACAGCGGATAACACTTTCGCAAAACAACAGGACGACCATTAATTACATGTACTTGTTTACCATGTTGCAAAATTCGAACCCATTTCGCATAAGTTTGAAACATAGTACTGGTGCACATAAAAAAACGGACAAAACGCGTTTTTTGCACATTAAAACCGAATGAAGCTAGACATCTGAAAGCAAGTTTTCAGTTCTATCGTTATAATGCATTTTTATTTATCTGAATCACTTTGAACCGTTTCTCCGTCTTCAGTTCACGTAAAAATGATTTTTATGGTACATTTAACTCGTTTTTAAGCCCTCGTATCTTGACAACAGATAGAGGTAATTGGATAAAGTAATTTTTACTGACTTTATCCACATATCATTCTCAGTCTACAGTTTGAGACGATTCGCACAAGTTTAAAGTAAAGAAGTGGTGTGCTTTAAAAACCTGTGAGAAATATTTGTTTTCCTTTTTCTTTTGCGTGTATTAGACGTAAGATCCGAACGGTGCACATCCAAATGGTGCTATTAGCTAAGCATTAATTTCGCCCAATTAACATCTTTTGCAAACGGAATGAATCGATTCTCAGAATTTAACCTAGACTCGTTATAATATCCAGAAAGGACATAGACAAGACAATGGTAACTGAGTGGAAGTGATTAAGCGTAGGTATTTCATTATAGCATAAAACATAAATAAAAACAAACAAAAATGCCCTCATAAGAAAGAATGTCATTCTATTTTTTACACAATACTTTAAAATTGAAATCTGTGTGCCTGTTACATTTGTTTTGGAGTTCGTAACTTGAGGATTACAACGAGGGCAATGGACAATGCAGGCCTAATGGATGGTGACAGACTGCAGTAGCTGTTGATTTCAAGCTTACTGGAGGACTCCTATATTGCAACTGCGTTTTTGCTCTTCTTTAAGTTCGGAGATTCTCTTCATTTGGGGACTGGGTGTTTGCGTTACTCTAATAATTTCATGTCATCTTCACTGACGCACAGGTGGGCGTGGTGGCGTCTGTTAGAAGGAACAGCACCAGGCAGTCTAACAGACCCAGGCGGCATCTCCCAGCCGATGATGCCGGACTGTTATTTCAGTTTTGGTTCCTGAAGTCGGTGCGACCCAGGTAGAAAAAAAATTGGAATCGACAGAGCCCTAGCCTGTGGAAGGCATTGGTCCAAAGTAGAGTCCTGGTGCAGTAGGGAGTTTCAAACTGCCAATGAGTGCAAAGAGTGTTATATCACTAACTGAAACATGTCACAGAAAACATTGACTCTTTCTTCTTTCTCATTCCTAAAATTAAGGCCACATTCTCCCATAACTCTTTTCTTCTGTTCCTTCACCTACTAACACGTTCCATACTACACTGTGTTCAAATCCTCTATGATTATTAGTTTCTAATTTCCCTTTACATGCAATACCACCCGTTCAACCTCTTCTATCTCTTCATCTTCTGCTTGTAATATACTCATGTGTATGTCAAGTAATGTTGTTGGCACTGGTTCGATGTCGATTCTAATGATAAAAACCCATCACTGAACTGATCGTATTAACTAACACACTGCCCTACCTTCCTATTCATGACGAGTCCTACACTCATTATACCATTTTGTGCTGCTGCTGATATGAGCCCATACTCATGCGACATCCTACCAGAAACTTTAACTTCTTTCAATTTCACTGCACTGAGCCTGCCCCCCCCCCCACACCCCTCCTCAAAGCAAAATGTGACTTTCGTTACTGTTATGAACCCGATCATGCTTTGGACCAGATAATGTTGCACTGTGGTATAGCAGGAATCCTACTTACACATGGGATGACCTCAGGAGGATAGCAGACGGAGAGGGAGACAGGCCTGATGCGTGGACTCCACGTTACAGTGTAGGGTATGGAGAAATATGTTGTTGAACATTATGCACCAGTAGACTTTAATTTCACAGATTTGCAAAGATGGTTTACGTCACAGCATAGTTTGTTTTTAATGCCAGAGGTCTTACTCTCTCAATTCTGTTCCCCTTGAATCCAATCCCACACATCTCCTCTGGTACTCAGGAACCAATCAAGTATGGTTAAGCCGCTCCACTTGGGCGGACGCATTTTGCAGTTACGTGCTAATATTGTAGCTGTCTACGTCTCGAAATTTTTACGAATATCAGGTACAAAAGAGTTAGGTGTTCCCCTACATTCTCAACGCTTAATGTATCTCGTTCGTTGAAGGATAACAGACAGCTTAATAAATTTTTGAGTACTAGATGCACGCCTAAACTGTATTTGAATGAGCATTAAACTGTAAAACAAGAATTCAGATATCGCAACATCAGGAGTATCGAAAGCGTACATTACTATTAACGAATGTCTTTCGTAGCTTTGTGAAAGCTTGCTTTCAGTGACCGCCAAATACACTCCTGGAAATGGAAAAAAGAACACATTGACACCGGTGTGTCAGACCCACCATACTTGCTCCGGACACTGCGAGAGGGCTGTACAAGCAATGATCACACGCACGGCACAGCGGACACACCAGGAACCGCGGTGTTGGCCGTCGAATGGCGCTAGCTGCGCAGCATTTGTGCACCGCCGCCGTCAGTGTCAGCCAGTTTGCCGTGGCATACGGAGCTCCATCGCAGTCTTTAACACTGGTAGCATGCCGCGACAGCGTGGACGTGAACCGTATGTGCAGTTGACGGACTTTGAGCGAGGGCGCATAGTGGGCATGCGGGAGGCCGGGTGGACGTACCGCCGAATTGCTCAACACGTGGGGCGTGAGGTCTCCACAGTACATCGATGTTGTCGCCAGTGGTCGGCGGAAGGTGCACGTGCCCGTCGACCTGGGACCGGACCGCAGCGACGCACGGATGCACGCCAAGACCGTAGGATCCTACGCAGTGCCGTAGGGGACCGCACCGCCACTTCCCAGCAAATTAGGGACACTGTTGCTCCTGGGGTATCGGCGAGGACCATTCGCAACCGTCTCCATGAAGCTGGGCTACGGTCCCGCACACCGTTAGGCTGTCTTCCGCTCACGCCCCAACATCGTGCAGCCCGCCTCCAGTGGTGTCGCGACAGGCGTGAATGGAGGGACGAATGGAGACGTGTCGTCTTCAGCGATGAGAGTCGCTTCTGCCTTGGTGCCAATGATGGTCGTATGCGTGTTTGGCGCCGTGCAGGTGAGCGCCACAATCAGGACTGCATACGACCGAGGCACACAGGGCCAACACCCGGCATCATGGTGTGGGGAGCGATCTCCTACACTGGCCGTACACCACTGGTGATCGCCGAGGGGACACTGAATAGTGCACGGTACATCCAAACCGTCATCGAACCCATCGTCTACCGTTCCTAGACCGGCAAGGGAACTTGCTGTTCCAACAGGACAATGCACGTCCGCATGTATCCCGTGCCACCCAACGTGCTCTGGAAGGTGTAAGTCAACTACCCTGGCCAGCAAGATCTCCGGATCTGTCCCCCATTGAGCATGTTTGGGACTGGATGAAGCGTCGTCTCACGCGGTCTGCACGTCCAGCACGAACGCTGGTCCAACTGAGGCGCCAGGTGGAAATGGCATGGCAAGCCGTTCCACAGGACTACATCCAGCATCTCTACGATCGTCTCAATGGGAGAATAGCAGCCTGCATTGCTGCGAAAGGTGGATATACACTGTACTAGTGCCAACATTGTGCATGCTCTGTTGCCTGTGTACTACGTGCCTGTGGTTCTGTCAGTGTGATCATGTGATGTATCTGACCCCAGGAATGTGTCAATAAAGTTTCCTCTTCCTGGGACAATGAATTCACGGTGTTCTTATTTCAATTTCCAGGAGTGTATAACAGGAATGTGACTGTGAGCTAGAGAACAAGAAAATTCTGCAATCGTTAATGACAATTTCAGTTGACGCAGATACCAAAACATGCCTCACAGAGTGAAATTTTAAAGGGAATACTTTCCAGATAATCAATGTGATTATGAGAGCGAGTGGTCTAGTATTTGATGACTTTTCTTCTTTACGGTGGCCTACATTACGTACCATGGGATCAAATTCTACCACTGTACATAGTGAAGAAATTGAAAGGGAAACTAAAATTTAGTTGTGATGGACTGGAATTCGATAGCAGCAAACGGGAGGGAAAAATTACAAGAGAACACAGCCTAGGGGGAAAGAATGACGGAGGAATGAACTTGATAGAACTTTACACAGGTTATAATATAATCATCGGTAAAACTAGATTTAAAACTCGTGAAAGAAAGTTACGCGCCTCTAAGAGAACTGGGGCCACAGGAAGTTTTAAACAGATTACGTAATAATATGAATACAACAGAAAACGAATGCGAAGGATTATAAGATGAAATATAGGTGGGAGCAGAAAATAGAACAACCAAAAATATCAAGCACAGAAAAAGAAATCCTTGGATAACGACGCGCGAGAAAACATAAAAATGCAACAAATGAGGCAGACACAAGAGAAAACAGATAACTGAAAAATGACAGTGACATTAAGTGCAAAATGGCAAAGCATGCATGGCTACACGAGTTACGCAAGAATGTAGAAGAATGGGTAAATAACCGAAAGACAGATGCTATCTACAAGAAAGTTAAATATACCTTTGTGGAAAAGAGAAGTAACTGTATGAATATCAAGAACTCAGACGGAAAAACAGAAAGAAGTGAAAACTGAAAGCGAGGACTGTATGGAAGGGCTATACAAGGGAAACGAAGTTGAATAGTATACTATAGAATGAGAAGTAGATTATGGATAATTTGCAGATATGATACTGCGAGAAGAATTTGAAGAACGACGAAGGATCTTAGTGGATACAACGTCCTTGGAGTAGCCGTCATTATTTCAGAATTATTGAGTTCCATGGGGAGAGCCAGCCATGAGAAAACAATCCCACACGGTGTGCCAGGTGTATGAGACAGGCAAAGTACCCTCAGGCTTTAAGAATATATACGATATTGCAATGCCTGTGTTATTCCAAACTACGATGCAGTTACCTTTGTACACTCCTGGAAATTGAAATAAGAACACCGTGAATTCATTGTCCCAGGAAGGGGAAACTTTATTGACACATTCCTGGGGTCAGATACATCACATGATCACACTGACAGAACCACAGGCACATAGACACAGGCAACAGAGCATGCACAATGTCGGCACTAGTACAGTGTATATCCACCTTTCGCAGCAATGCAGGCTGCTATTCTCCCATGGAGACGATCGTAGAGATGCTGGATGTAGTCCTGTGGAACGGCTTGCCATGCCATTTCCACCTGGCGCCTCAGTTGGACCAGCGTTCGTGCTGGACGTGCAGACCGCGTGAGACGACGCTTCATCCAGTCCCAAACATGCTCAATGGGGGACAGATCCGATCTTGCTGGCCAGGGTAGTTGACTTACACCTTCTAGAGCACGTTGGGTGGCACGGGATACATGCGGACGTGCATTGTCCTGTTGGAACAGCAAGTTCCCTTGCCGGTCTAGGAATGGTAGAACGATGGGTTCGATGACGGTTTGGATGTACCGTGCACTATTCAGTGTCCCCTCGACGATCACCAGTGGTGTACGGCCAGTGTAGGAGATCGCTCCCCACACCATGATGCCGGGTGTTGGCCCTGTGTGCCTCGGTCGTATGCAGTCCTGATTGTGGCGCTCACCTGCACGGCGCCAAACACGCATACGACCATCATTGGCACCAAGGCAGAAGCGACTCTCATCGCTGAAGACGACACGTCTCCATTCGTCCCTCCATTCACGCCTGTCGCGACACCACTGGAGGCGGGCTGCACGATGTTGGGGCGTGAGCGGAAGACGGCCTAACGGTGTGCGGGACCGTAGCCCAGCTTCATGGAGACGGTTGCGAATGGTCCTCGCCGATACCCCAGGAGCAACAGTGTCCCTAATTTGCTGGGAAGTGGCGGTGCGGTCCCCTACGGCACTGCGTAGGATCCTACGGTCTTGGCGTGCAACCGTGCGTCGCTGCGGTCCGGTCCCAGGTCGACGGGCACGTGCACCTTCCGCCGACCACTGGCGACAACATCGATGTACTGTGGAGACCTCACGCCCCACGTGTTGAGCAATTCGGCGGTACGTCCACCCGACCTCCCGCATGCCCACTATACGCCCTCGCTCAAAGTCCGTCAACTGCACATACGGTTCACGTCCACGCTGTCGCGGCATGCTACCAGTGTTAAAGACTGCGATGGAGCTCCGTATGCCACGGCAAACTGGCTGACACTGACGGCGGCGGTGCACAAATGCTGCGCAGCTAGCGCCATTCGACGGCCAACACCGCGGTTCCTGGTGTGTCCGCTGTGCCGTGCGTGTGATCATTGCTTGTACAGCCCTGTCGCAGTGTCCGGAGCAAGTATGGTGGGTCTGACACACCGGTGTCAATGTGTTCTTTTTTCCATTTCCAGGAGTGTAGATGTATGCATGTCCAAAAGTACAATGGATCGTAATTCGAAATAACACAGGCATTGCAATATCGTGTTTATCCACCGGACAGAGTGAGCGGCTTTGAAGTAAAATGACTGCCCTGTACGGGAATATACATAATGAATGTACGAATAGAACATGGTTGACAACATATGGAAGTTTGGGTGCGGCCGTGTCTCGTGCACGGATAGCCAAATGGTGAGGCGACCGTTCGTGATAAGCAGGAAATCCTGGTTACAGTCCCAACTGCGGCGTCACCTGTAAAATCTGTCTAATATATGACACAATTTATCCAACTGATACGAATGTAAAGTAAGCCGAGAAAATAATGCCTATAATATTATGAGTTATTTTGTCAAGTCTGATAATATTTTGTGACAAATATGGTAAATAATTTCCATTAATCTCAGAGATAAAGAATACGGTATTTCAATATGTTCCATGAAAGCACGAAACTTCAAGTATTAAATATACACAATAGCCATGTTGCTCGCCCCTGTTTGTGCTCTGTTTTTCAGCTGTTGATTCTCTGTCGCCTGTCGAACGATGAGAAATATTCCTAAGTGCTTCTATGAATTTTTACACTCTGTGTTAAATATTAAAGTTAGTTATATTTTTGATTACGAAACGTACTCAGAGATTTATCATCACAATGCTTAGGTGGTTTAAAATATTTTCAGTTAATTCAAAGGTATTAAAGTTAAGTAAGTTCTAAAATAGATAAGGTCAAAGAAATTCTTTGCAATTATTTCTACAATAAGCAGGTGTTCAAAGATCAAAGAAAGGCAGCACGTTTTGTATTATCGGGAAATATGGAAGAGAGTGTCACTGAAATGATATAGGATTTGGACTAGACATCATTAAAAGAAAGGCGTTTTTCGTTGCGACGGAATCTTCTTACGAACTTCCAATCACCAACTTTCTCCTCTGAATGCGAAAATATGTTGTTGACACCGATCTACATAGGGAAAAACGATCACCACAATAAAGCAAGGGAAATCAGAGCTCGTACAGAAAGATATAGGTGTTCGTTCTTTCCGCGCGCTGTATGAGATTGGAAGAATAGAGAACACGAATTCCAACATGTATACAACAACTTACCCCATTCTTCAACAGGGTATACTCCGGAGGAAATCATGTTTGATAAAAAGGAGGAAAATGAGTGGACAACTCCAATACCCAAAGTCCCCGAATCCACAGTAAGGCTGACCATAAAAATTTAGCAGACATTCAGCAATCTTAGCTTGAAGCTACCAAATGAAAAAGAAAATATTATAGCAACGTAATAAACGTACGAGAATACGAACTTGGAGAGTTAGTATTATTATGAACACAACCACAAGCCATCTAGTCTGAAAAAAATAGAAAAATAAATAGTAACTTCTGTACACTTGTCCCTACAAGATGGTCGAAATTATGGATGGGGGCAGTTACAGACTTGTCAACACTGAGAATCTAATTGTTAAAGAGCTGTACCCATACAAGGACCTAAAGAAATATTTTCCTTAATAATGTTCAAAAAGTGTTCAAATGTGTGTGAAATCTTAGGGAACTTAACTGCTAAGGTCATCAGTCCCTAAGCTTGCACACTACTTAACCTAAGTTATCCGAAGGATAAAAACACACACACATTCTCGAGGGAGGACTCGAACCTCCGCCGGGATCAGTCGCACAGTCCACGACTGCTGCGCCTTAGACCGATAGGCTAATCCCACGTGGCCCTTAGCAATGTTCATATATATATTTTATAATGTATGATTATGTATGTATATTGTTGTGTCACAGTATGTAGTATGTTTTAGTATGTAAGTGATTGTCAGCCAGCCTGACTGTGCTGATTTCAATACTTAATAACTAAATGAATGGCCTGGGGCAACTTCTAAAAGTTTTGCACGGATTACTAATTAGTTGTAATTTTTGTAACAAAGTTCAGTAAGAATTTCATTGGTAACTTTTAAAGAATTTAATTCAACACCACAAGGTGGAATTTTCTTAAAGCAATCAACATTTAATGTTTTGGGAAGATACTGTACATGGTACAAACCATCTTTTTTATGAAGCCTTAGCCTTTTCTTAAATCTTTAAAAAAGACAATTTTATATCTTTTCTATTAGTAGTACTTAACTACAAAAACAATGTTTTTATGTGTGACCAATATTAAACAGACTTGTGGTCATGATGTAGTCGATATGGAAAAAAAGTGGAAATCATTTTACTTTTGACTAAGATTAGCGTTTTCCGCGGTTGTTTTGGCAGGTTTGCTGAGTCTTCAGACAACATTAATTCAGTGTAGGTGCCAATAATTCAAATGGTTCAAGTGTCTCTAAGCACTATAGGACTTAAAATCTGGGGTCATCAGTCCCCTAGACTTAGAACTACTTAAACCTAAGTTAAGGACATCACACACACCCATGCCCGAGTCAGGATTCGAACCTGCTACCGCAGAGTATTCCTCATTATAGTAGGTTGGTTGATTGGTTGGTTTGGGGAAGGAGACCAGACAGCGTGGTCATCGGTCTCATCGGATTAGGGAAGGATGGGGAAGGAAGTCGGCCGTGCCCTTTCAGAGGAACCATCCCGGCATTTGCCTGGAGTGATTTAGGGAAATCACGGAAAACCTAAATCAGGATGGCCGGACGCGGGATTGAACCGTCGTCCTCCCGAATGCGAGTCCAGTGTCTAACCACTGCGCCACCTCACTCGGTCATTATAGTAGGAATACACAAACTGGTGTCTATGGAAAAGTTACACTTTAGAAGGGCATGCCACACATCACACCTGCATTACTTTGTAAACGTCGAGCCAGAGCCTTGTTTTTTAAGAAACAACAATCCAGATGGTCAGTTGATTACTATCAGAGAGAGAGGTACATACAAAAAGATTTGTCAGCAAAATTATGTATCCTATTTGCAAAAAAGAAACATGTGCATCCGTATAATGGTAGCTTCGAGAACGACAACGTACAGAGATACGTGCACATCGGACAGAAATTTGTTCAACAGACAGAGAAAGACATTAAATAGTGACGTTTGTGAAACTGTAAAGACTCCATGAGAGGAGCAGCAGTGCTGCGTCAGTGTTTGGTTCAACAGATGTTGTGACAGTGGGCTTAAAAACCCGTCGAGTGATGCATTTCGAACTGCCTTGCAGTGAAGTGAGTCAGATCTTGCGGGGAACATCAATGCGACAGTGTACCGTAATGAGTGAAATAACGGCGTCGAGCATGTGCAAATCTAAATATTTAAAACAATTTGTGTTAAATAATATTTTCTGCTATGTGAATACTTTCTATGTTGCCATAGTCAGAATTATTAAAAATAATGAACTACACGGAAGAGTATAGTCTGTGAGATAAGATAATTAATGCAGATGAATAGGAAAAAGAAAGGTATCAGATAGATTATATAATGGTAAGACAGAGATTTAGGAACCAGGTTTTAAATTGTAAGACATTTCCAGGGGCAGATGTGGATTCTAACCACAATCTATTGGTTATGAACCGCAGATTGAAACTGAAGAAACTGCAAAAAGGTGGGAATTTAAGGAGATGGGACCTGGATAAACTGAAAGAACCAGAGGTTGTAGAGAGTTTCAGGGAGAGCATAAGGGAACAATGGACAGGAATGGGGGAAAGAAATACAGTAGAAGAAGAATGGATAGCTCTGAGGGATGAAGTAGTGAAGGCAGCAGAGGACCAAGTAGGTAAAAAGACGAGGGCTAATAGAAGTCCTTGGGTAACAGAAGAAATATTGAATTTAATTGATGAAAGGAGAAAATATAAAAATGCAGTAAATGAAGCAGGCAAAAAGGAATACAAACGTCTCAAAAATGAGATCGACAGGAAGTGCAAAATGGCTAAGCAGGGATGGCTAGAGGACAAATGTAAGGATGTAGAGGCTTGTCTCACTAGGGGTAAGATAGATACTGCCTACAGGAAAATTAAAGAGACCTTTGGAGAGAAGAGAACCACTTGTATGAATATCAAGAGCTCAGATGGCAACCCAGTTCTAAGCAAAGAAGGGAAGGCAGAAAGGTGGAAGGAGTATATAGAGGGTTTATACAAGGGCGATGTACTTGAGGACAATATTATGGAAATGGAAGAGGATGTAGATGAAGATGAAATGGGAGATAAGATACTGCGTGAAGAGTTTGACAGAGCACTGAAAGACCTGAGTCGAAACAAGGCCCCGGGAGTAGACAACATTCCATTAGAACTACTGATGGCCTTTGGAGAGCCAGTCATGACAAAACTCTACCATCTGGTGAGCAAGATGTATGAGACAGGCGAAATACCCACAGACTTCAAGAAGAATATAATAATTCCAATCCCAAAGAAAGCAGGTGTTGACAGATGTGAAAATTACCGAACTATCAGTTTAATAAGTCACAGCTGTAAAATACTAAAGCGAATTCTTTACAGACGAATGGAAAAACTGGTAGAAGCGGAACTCGGGGAAGATCAGTTTGGATTCCGTAGAAATGTTGGAACACGTGAGTCAATACTAACCTTACGACTTATCTTAGAAGAAAGATTAAGAAAAGGCAAACCTACGTTTCTAGCATTCGTAGACTTAGAGAAAGCTTTTGACAACGTTAACTGGAATACTCTCTTTCAAATTCTGAAGGTGGCAGGGGTGAAATACAGGGAGCGAAAGGCTATTTACAATTTGTATAGAAACCAGATGGCAGTTATAAGAGTCGAGGGGCATGAAAGGGAAGCAGTGGTTGGGAAAGGAGTGAGACAGGGTTGTAGCCTCTCCCCGATGTTATTCAATCTGTATATTGAGCAAGCAGTAAAGGAAACAAAAGAAAAATTTGGAGTAGGTATTAAAATTCATGGAGAAGAAGTAAAAACTTTGAGGTTCGCCGATGACATTGTAATTCTGTCAGAGACAGCAAAGGACTTGGAAGAGCAGTTGAACGGAATGGACAGTGTCTTGAAAGGAGGATATAAGATGAACATCAACAAAAGCAAAACGAGGATAATGGAATGTAGTCAAATTAAATCGGGTGATGCTGAGGGAATTAGATTAGGAAATGAGACACTTAAAGTAGTAAAGGAGTTTTGCTATTTAGGGAGTAAAATAACTGATGATGGTCGAAGTTGAGAGGATATAAAATGTAGACTGGCAATGGCAAGGAAATCGTTTCTGAAGAAGAGAAATTTGTTAACATCGGGTATAGATTTAAGTGCGAGGAAGTCGTTTCTGAAAGTATTTGTATGGAGTGTAGCCATGTATGGAAGTGAAACATGGACGATAACCAGTTTGGACAAGAAGAGAATGCTGAAGATAAGGTGGGTAGATGACATAACTAATGAGGAGGTATTGAATTGGATTGGGGAGAAGAGAAGTTTGTGGCACAACTTGACTAGAAGAAGGGATCGGTTGGTAGGACATGTTTTGAGGCATCAAGGGATCACAAATGTAGCATTGGAGGGCAGCGTGGAGGGTAAAAATCGTAGAGGGAGACCAAGAGATCAATACACTAAGCAGATTCAGAAGGATGTAGGTTGCAGTAGGTACTGGGAGATGAAGAAGCTTCCACAGGATATAGTAGCATGGAGAGGTGCATCAAACCAGTCTCAGGACTGAACACCACAACAACAACAACAACAACAGGAAAAAGAATCCTGTAATGTTTGAATATTCCATTAGTAGTGTAGCGCTTGACACAGTCACGTCGATTAAATATTTGGGCGTAACATTGCAGAGCGATATGAAGTGGGACAAGCATGTAATGGCAGTTGTGGGGAAGGCGGATAGTCGTCTTCGGTTCATTGGTAGAATTTTGGGAAGATGTGGTTCATCTGTAAAGGAGACCGCTTATAAAACACAAATACGACCTATTCTTGAGTAATGCTCGAGCGTTTGGGATCCCTATCAGGTCGGATTGAGGGAGGACATAGAAGCAATTTAGAGGCGGGCTGCTAGATTTGTTACTGGTAGGTTTGATCATCACGCGAGTGTTACGGAAATGCTTCAGGAACTCGGGTGGGAGTCTCTAGAGGAAAGGAGGCGTTCTTTTCGTGAATCGCTACTGAGGAAATTTAGAGAACCAGCATTTGAGGCTGACTGCAGTATACTTTTACTGCCGCCATCTTATATTTCGCTGAAGGACCACAAAGATAAGATAAGAGAGACTAGGGCTCGTACAGAGGCATATAGGCAGTCATTTTTCCCTCGTTCTGTTTGGGAGTGGAACAGGAAGAGAAGATGCTAGTTGTGGTACGAAGTACCCTCCACCACGCACCGTATGGTGGATTGCAGGGTATGTATGTATATGTAGATAAGATCATTTTGTTAGTGTAGTACAGTGAAGATTACCTCTCATGGACTGGATAAACTGGCGACAGATACAGAGGCAACTGCAGACAACGTATGAAACATTACAAGAACACGAGAGATATTTTAAGTATAACCGTGAGCTAACCAAAAACTCTTTTCAACGTACATTTTAGAATGACTTTTTGCTAATGACTCTTGAACTTTTTCATATTTAGATAATCCGGTCGAGTGCCACCAGGAGTGGAATATCCTCACAGTCAACCGGTGGGGCCAATCCAGCACCTACGACAACGTCTTCGCCTGCAGACGGCGGGCCACTGTCCAAACGACAGCGACTCGATCCTCGGTGGGGACCGCCTGCTTCGCCTTGTCTCCGCTCATCCTGTCGACACACGGCGACCTACCAGCATCTGCCTACATCGATGATCCTCGGACGGTCATCTTCCATGTTTACTCCGAAATTTTGACGGTTATGTAAAGCTCAGTTCTATTTTATGTGGGAAAAATAGCAACATAAGTGACCCACGGACTATAACTATGTAATGTAAATGTGTTAAAAACTTATGACATACTAAACTTCAAGTATAACCAAACAACATGAAATACACTCTACTTGTCTTATTCCAAATATACAAACATATCTCTAAATGTGCAGGTGGTAACTATACCATACAGAGCGTAAACTAAGCTGGTGTTTGACGAATCATTTAATACTAAAAAGTGGACTTACAACTAAACTAACTTGTACTTTCCATAAAATGTAATACAATTACATTACATCGCTGACAGTGATGAATGTAGAAAAGCACATGTTTCAAACAAATTTCAATTTCCGGAGGCTTCCGCGCGGGTTTTCAGCTGGGGTTTCCGTTGGACCTCACCGAATAGGGAAGTGAAGTAATGATGAATGGCAATATCATCTTTTAATCTGGGTTATCCAGAGGGAAATAATACTAAAGAGAACCGGATACTATAGTTACAATTGCGTTTACTCAGTAGTAATAAGTGGCCTCCAGCTCTGAGTAAACAACCAAGTGACGAATCGATGTACAGTCGTGCTCAAAAGTATCCTAACGACCAGAATTGCATTTCGCCTGATACGCATGTAACCCACATAACGCAGCTGTCTAGCAAGTCCTCTAATCGCTCCTTGGTACAATCGTTTGACTATTGAAAATGGTTGCAACAAGTCACCACTAGAAAACACTACTCTGTACCGCAATAACTCTAGATGTAAAGTAATACTATGATACTACAAATATCAGGGAACACCTTATCACAGATAAGACTGTCCTTAAGGCTTGTAAGCTCACATTTATTACAATAAATGACATACCTGAAATGTTACCACTCTCATTATTACGTCAGATAGGTAATGCACGCAGTAAGTTCGTCGTATTCATGATTTCCTCTTCAAAGTAACATACTGTTCTTATTATTTAACACAAAATGACATTAAAAATTTAAGTCATTCGCGAGCAGCTAATTGAGAATATGTATGAACTTCAAATGACACGACGAACCGTCTCGTTCTGCGTATGGATTCAAACCCAGGTCATGCAGACTAAGCAAAGATTTCGTGACTGACGAAAACTAACAGTCATGCCTGATTAGGCATACAGAGAGTGATACACCTCGATTTTAGACAGTACCAATTAGCAAATACCAACTTTAAATTACATAACGCAAACATTTTTAACGGACGCGAATTCCTACCCAGCACCTGTTGTCCCTGTTAACGAACTACGAGAGATGTTAAATATTGCTTCTTAACAAGTAACTTACTTGAAATGCTGTGAGGTAAAGCTTTCAGTTGGACAGGGATTCGAACCCAGAACCTAATAAGATAGATATCGAAACACAATCAACTGTGACATATCGCATTATCACGGCAGTAGCTAGATGTTTTAAATGAAATGACAAAACGAAACATTAATTTTTTCCTCCCCAGGACTCCAACCCGGCACCTATCGCTGTTATATTCTAGATAAAACGAACGTTAAATATGGGTTTGTGGCACCAGCAGCGACATGTGAGCATGCTTGAACTAGAAATAATATGACGAAGAGTTCAGTGCATCCACAATCGCCAATGGGAGCCAAGAAGGTGCTTAAAACATCAGTGTAGATCTGTACTGTGATAGAGCGACGCAAAACAACAAGGGGTGTAAGCCCCATCCATGAAAAACACGGCCACACCATAACACCACCGTCTCTGAATTTTACTGTTGGCGTTACAAAAGCTGGCATTCGCCATACCAACACCCTGCCATCCGATAGCCACATTGTCATTCGCCACTCCACACAACGTTTTTGCACTGTTCAATCGTCCAATCGTCCAATGTTATATAATAATATGACGACTGACAGGGACTAGAGCCCCACACATATCGTTGTTGACTACACACAAAGATACGTCAGCTACCGAATTTTTCTCCACCAGCAGCTCCGAATAACATCTTGAACTTACAGTGATCTCGCAAATAGTTCTGTGTCTCACTGGGAGTCAAAAACGTCAAATATCGTTAGTGTTGACAACGAATGAAAATACGTTAAAAATCGAAATTTTTATCCACCAGCAGATAGGTGTTCTCATGCTAGATCT
Organism: Schistocerca piceifrons; assembly: GCF_021461385.2. Classification (NCBI taxonomy): domain Eukaryota; kingdom Metazoa; phylum Arthropoda; class Insecta; order Orthoptera; family Acrididae; genus Schistocerca; species Schistocerca piceifrons. Next base: position 513,213,208 of record NC_060138.1, read on the forward strand.
TGATAATACATAATGAAATCTTTAGTGCCGGGCCAGGATTCGAACCCATTCACGCGCAATATGTGGAAATGTTGAGGAATCTGCAGTTTTGAACAAACAACAAATTGTAGCCGAGCTGTATAGTCACGATGGGAACAAATTCCGCGTTAAGGGCGGTCTGAGTTGCATTCCCAGTTCAGAACCAATTTTATCGACAAACAGAAGTTCAGATAAAAGATGGAATAAGCGCCCTGTGAGCCTACATAGCGTTTGTTTCATCACTAGAAATAAATAACTAGTATAAGAAAGGTTGCTGTTGATAGTGTTTCTACATGTCGCCACTCCAGACACTATTGTGGCTCATCCTAACGTCTACTTGGTAGAGAAGGAATATCATTTTTAATGTGAATTTCAGACCACAATGCAATTATATCTTCTTCACTTGGTGTAGCCAGAAGAGAATGGAATCTGTCTCTCCCTATCTAAAATCACTGACCGAAGTTGGAATCGAACCCAGACCATAGATATGGTCTCATCAGCCCAACAGACCACCAAATCCTCTTCTCAGTGGCTCATTTTTCTATCATAACGCCATTGTGCCACACGGGCTGAGTATTCTAACACACAGGCTCCCTGTATCAATTTGCAGCATGTTCAGTAAATTCATTTACTTGGTTGACCGTATCACCATGAACTAGGTGCCTCTGCTACCCAGTGCATACATTCAACTTTATTTTGTAATCACCGAAATAAAATCACGTAACTGCCACCAACACAGAACTGCCAAAAGTATAGGATGCAGAAATTTAAATAGGAAGTGTTTCTTTTCACTTGAGCCACTCTGTTGCGCTATCTGTTTGTTGAAAACGTCGTGCAGTGCAAAAGAAAAGATATAACTGTTTGTCTCTCATAAGTATTGACCTGGCCATATGCATTATCCCACAGCGCTGTGAAATGCAGAAGTTCTTTAGGGACTTGATGTTGACTTCTGAGCTGTTATAGCTACGTGTTGGCTAGTAGCGTAATGGCAAGTATCGCGCACGGTAGATAATATGTCGCGAGTTGGAGTACATTCACTGCTATATTTTTTAAAACGCAATTCTGCCGTCTGCTAAAGTTATCAATCTAATGGAACTTGTAACATAATTCCCTTCACTTCTCAACCCAAAATAGTCGTATGTGGAAAAAAGCGCTAACTTCTGTGACATTTTGTTCATTTCAGGTTTAACAGATAGCCAGACAGTAGATGCATCTCGAAACTTTTGTATTACGTATGGGTAGAGCGCATCGTACCAAAATAAGTCGGAAAAGTATTTTCTACATTAGCTGTCGTCTGGTAGTGGCATTTTATTCTTCTTCAAACCTTGCTTGAGAGCTTTAACTCAGAACAAGTTTTCTACATGCATGTAATCAATAAACCGCATGTGCATTTTCAGACTGTTACAGATAACATCAGTGAATTCGCATATATCGTTGATGATTAATTTCTCTCTAATGTTTACTATTGTTTTAACAACATTAAAGGAAACCTTACGAAAATTGTGAGCTGTATTATAAGAAATGTAATAAAACTACCCACAATAACCTTACGACGAAAGTCTGTTTTAATAAAACTGAGTATCTGTACACAAGCGTGCCTCTATCGACACGAATTGGTAAAATATTACTCACTTAGATTTTGATTGGGTCTGTGTTTAATTGCTACGCTGTGTCCTACTCAACATGTAAGCAAATGTGGCATTTCATAAATAAAGTGATGTATTCCTAGAAACCGAAAATTTGCTTGTCAGCAGCGGAAAGAGGTGTTACCTGTAGTGCAGCATTGTAAGTTTTTCACCATTGCACTATGAGCCGAAAGTATTTTCTTGCGATTTCCTTATCGATGTTTGATCTGACTGTTTGTAGCTCTTTCACAGAAGGGATAAAAACGCTACCCTCAGTGAGACTGGAACTACGAACCATAACATACGCTGTTTCACAGGTCAGCACGTTACCACAGAGCTGGCGAAGAAGTATGTGTCTCAGTTTCCTCTTACGAGACCAATAGCGGATAGAGCTCGTAAACCGCTATTTAAAGGACGAGATTAGTTGCGATTTCTACGTGCAATGACTTTCCTGGGCTGAAAACCGTAAATTTACAATCTTTTGTTACACCTCAAGCGATATTAACTCAGTTTATTCAATGAAAATGACAGGTAAAATCAAGTGAACTTTGAGGCTTAATTCCGTGCACACCAGGAAGTAACTCGTCGATCACAGAGTTCCCAAACATACATTGCCTTGTACCCAAATCTCAGTTGCAACACCAGCAGGAAGAAGACAAACCGATGTGATTCAAATGGTGCAAATGGCTCTGAGCACTATGGGACTTAACTTCTAAGGTTATCAGTCCCCTAGAACTTAGAACTACTTAAACCTAACTAACCTAAGGACATCACACACATCCATGCCCGAGGCAGGATTCGAACCTGCGACCGTAGCGGCCGCTCGGTTCCAGACTATAGCGCCTTTAACCGCTTGGCCACCGCGGCCGGCTAACCGATGTGATCTTACAGCGGGCTGGGAAGTGACCATTGCTGGTGTCTCCATGTCGCGGCTGCTACGGCCTGGAATACGGAATGCGTCTGATTCGCATTTTTGTAACTAGGTTTAGGAACTGGAGCGTAGTTAATAATAATACTCAGAACTGACTGTAAACTAAGCGTCATAAATCAGTAACTCTCATTGTTGTTTCTAAATTTCTTTCGTAAGTGTACTCAAAACTAAGAAAATCATTGACGAACGTTTTCGTGCCTCGCCGATAGTCGAGCACAACAAACAAATAAAAATAAAAAAAGGCTGTGTGCGTGTATGTGTGTGTGTGTGTGTGTGTGTGTGTGTGTGTGAGAGAGAGAGAGAGAGAGAGAGAGACAGAGATAAATCAAAAAGAATGAGAGAGGTAGAGAGTAAAAAATTGTAAAGAAATTGAATCATGGTATGTAAAGAAACCATTCATTAAAATGATACGTTCCACATCATGACGAAATATCGTATTCATGATCTCTGAAACAAGAATTAATCTAATGTAATCTAATCTAATCATATCATATTGATGACTAGACATGAAGAGTCATGAATTACCGAAATTTTTGCTAATACCAGTAACCAAATCTAAACTTGAAAATAAAAGACGACAGTTTTTGTAATAAACCGGGACTTCTATGAAGACCCTTTCGTCCCTGTTCATTAACCACGAAAGATGTCTGATATACCTCTATTCTGAAGTAACAAACTGGCATGCATTTAAAAACGAAGTACATGATGTGAAGTTCTGTGACGGAGATACGAACCCAACACGTAATCGGATTGTTAACTAAGTAAAATCAAATGTTTCGTATCGGTTTTTCTTACCAGCTGCTAGGTGTTTGAATCTAAAATAAGGATACAAACTTTTGTGATTAAGCGACAATCGAACTACACACCTACCGTGCATCCACGAATATAGCTTAAGAATCAGTTGCTTACTCACCAACAGTGAGATGTGTGCGTGTTTGACCAGAAATAACGACACCCATTGCGATTGTTGGCAACACATGAACAGACATTAAAATTTACGTTAATTTTCACTAACAGGCCGGTGTGCACGTGATAGGGCTTGAAAGGAAATTATGAATATTTTTGTACTGGATCAGGATTCGGACCCACATACTTACCTTTGGAGGAGAGCTAGAGAAGATTGCAGTCTTGATATAAGGAACGATATGATTGAACTATACTGTTCCGAGAGATTCAGATCCTCAAAAGAGGAGATACGAATTCGAATCACAGTCCAGCACCAAATTTTTCAACGTCTGTAGTTCAATCAAGTACAAGTAAAGTAAGAGCCCTGTTCCTTTAAATGGCTATCGGTTTATCAAATAAAATAAAATTTTCTAATGTAAGTAGGTTTACTGGCGACTATATTTCTGTTTACCATGACTTCCGCTATGTCATTTCCCAACGTAAACCGGCTCTGCCCAGTTGGTAATGAAGGAACGTGATGTTTAATGCGGATTATGGATTATAACGTCTCTCTCTTGATTTTACCAGCGGTAAAGTAAATATGTTTGTGCCTCTTAAAAGTAAATGCCTGAACCCACGCATTGCACCAGTGATAGTTCGTTCCGCCAGACCATTGTGGCCACATTTCCCAGCCCCAGGAGTGTGCTGTAACAGATGATGTGTTTAGCTTACAAAAATAGTCATGGTGGAAGAAACGCGAGTCTATTAAATGGTTAAGTAGAAGCAAGCTTCTGAAGCGGAGATTATGCTATTCTCATGTCAGCAGCATATAGACTCTTCTAGGCATCATAGGCTCGATGTGAAGCCATTTCGAAATTTTCGCAAATTCAGCAAATTTCTTAGTTCGAGAAAATCCATTGGGAAGTGTGAAGTTACCGGATAATTCGATTATTACCGTCATTATTACTATCATTTTCTTCATACCGCTGATGGAACACTGTACTTGAATATCATGTGATGCCTTTTGGTCACTATAGAAGTAGTTTCCCAAGAACAGGTTCTTTCCCTGTCTACGGAATCCTTTTCATGTTAATGTCAAACATCAGTAATTACTCGTAGATTACATTAAAACTAAAGTAATTGATGAAGACGTTACTTGATAACAAAAACGCGCTGCCTTTCTTTATTTACTTGCGCCTAGAAGTGGCTATCGAGTACTGCCAAACCAAAAGGCAAGAGATCTTACCGCCTTCCGATATACGTCACTGTCAGTTCTTCCATATGATTTGGTCCACATGACCCGTTTCAAGTTGTGTATGACAGACAATGTTTTAGAAAATTAATTATTTTCCTTTGCAATAAACAGAAAGATTTTCATTCTAAGCTATCCAAGTACAAAATTTTCGCAATATTAGTTCAAATTTATTATTCGCTTCTATGATGTAGGAAAGTATTTCACAGTTGCAAAACTCGCATCCGACTCATTGACTTAGCCGCTGACCATAAATTCTAGCTCAGAGTGACACCAGATTAAGTAACCTAATGTAGCGAAGACTGTTTTTCCAGTGCCCTTTCTCACCGCAAAGTACACAATTCACTCATTTGGCTCCATAAGTACACTGTAACAGTAATTTCTGTGTGTATGCAATGCATACGGATTACAATTTAGTGGTGCTCTCTCTTCCACTTCTGTATACAATACGCCTGACCTAAACGGGCCCTTTATCATTACAGGCCCTGGGGAGTGCAGCATCATACTGACAACAGTAATGTGCTTATACTGACAACCTGACTGATTTTGTAATCATTTAAATAAAACAACATGACCTTCCAGTGGGAGATATTTCGTCCCCCTTTTCCTTCTGTGAAATTTGTCAGTAAGCTTTTTGCCGTCCAACAAGTGAAATGCGGCAGAGTACGGCCGGTAAATGATTCACAAACCACGATTTAGTGCCGTTAAGACGATTTATTTAAACGTCACAAGACTTCACATAGGTGCAATCGATTTCGAGGAGCAAAGTGTTTGTTATCATACTTTTATGACAGGTGGGCAAAAGTGATTTCCAAAGACCTTTTATTCTACTGAAATAATAATTTGTCACAAAGTAACAAGGTAAGTGTCTTATCCGTATATGTTTTGTAGGAAACTGTAATCGTGATGGATGATTACACACCTGAATGTTTGACAAAACTGGCAGGAGAAAACGCTGCATGTTAACCAAACCCCACGCCTCCTCTTCATATCCTCCTATGACACGAGCACGGGATTCTCCTCGCATACAGAGCTGTTCCTAGCACAACTGAGAATTGGCAACATCATCACAAACATTAGGCAACACTATGACAGTGCAATCACTTCCGCGTATGGTACTGAATTGACTCGCTAAATTCACTTGACATTCCCTTTCCATTTGAATGACTCGTGCTATATAATCCTCATGTAAACTAAGACACTGAGACAGAAAATAAATACCTAAAGAAATGCTATTCTTCACATAAGTGACAACTTTTATTATCTTTCACGATGCGTTATGAGGCTGAGCGACAAATACCATGAAGAGAATAACGTACAGGTAGCAGTGTGTCCGTAGCCCGGTGGTACCGCCTGTGTTTTGGGTCAGAACGGCCCAATCAGTCGTCAGTTCTAACCGTGGTAGGGGCCAGCGTATGCGAGCTTTTTTTTTCTGACTGCCAAGCTGCTTCGCAATACCAGCGTCTCTGAAGAAATTCGAATCTACCATCAGCGATTCGAATTTCAATAGTGTTCTTCACTTAAGACTCACATGCCAGGGTGATAAGTATGAAGGAAATGAACCTCTTGATAACTATAAGGCCTCTATGCTAAATTTCCACAGTAGCAATTAGGAACTCCCTGCAGACATTTGCTAACAGCGGCTCTGGCAACTTACTTTTTCTCTGGGTAGCTTCAAATATGGGCAATTTTGTCGGCTTAAATCCAACTGAATATTTTAAATATCACTTTTGAACAGTGTTCACTTCTACATTAATTAAGGTATAGACCTCAAAACAAGCAATTTGCCTGAGTAGCTGATAGGTACTGACACAACCTTTTGCATCCATTTACTATAGAGAATCAAAGAAAGAAATCAAACACATTACATGGCATTTACTCTCTGTACCTGACTAACACATATGAATCCATGACAATAATAAATATTTGAGGAACCACCCGTGAAAGGAAAAAGAACAGAATGTGACGCTTTAATTGTAGTGCACTGGATCAGAAACAACGAAATTAATTCTGTGCCACATTGATGTATTGCATTCCAGTGTAATAAAATAATCATCAGATAAAAACGGTTTTGTGCCTCCTTTGCTATCAAGAGAGACACACAAATCATAGGCGCTTCAGTCTGGAACCCCTTGACCACTACGGTCGCAGGTTCGAATCCTGCCTTGGGCATGGATGTGTGTGATGTCCTTAGGTTAGTTAAGTTTAAGTAGTTCTAAGTTCTAGGGGACTGATGACCACAGATGTTAATGGCTCAGAGCCATTTGAACAAATCGTAGACAGATTTTATGGGTCACCACTCAACAACATTAAAGCATTTTACATCGTCGAGAGTGCGGAGTCGAGCAGACGTTGTCGGCAGAAGGCGAGACAATGCGGTGCCTCAGGCCCCGGCGGTAGGCAGTAAAAGGGTCCCAGAGAGCTCAGACGCATGCGGTGTTCAGAGGCAGATGGTCGGCAAAGAAATCTTTCGCTACAACATTGTCGGACCAAACTGTTATTACCAGTGTGACAGAAAGCGGAATCTATTGTAGATTCGCTTGAATTACACACATAGCTTCAGCGCCGAGAGGAAAGGGGCGATAAAAACTTTGTCTACGTGTGCTTTTAGTTACCAGACGTCGTATTAGCTAGTCTCGCGTTTTACCTCAAGACTACGGTCTTAGTCAAGAGTAAAGTACTAAGACTGGAGTCAAGACTTCCTCTGGGAAGTGCCGCAGTCCACAATGTTGCCATATCGAGCATATTGCCGGACATAGGATTCTGAGAGGACCACGACTGTATTGCCCACCTTACGTGAACGACTCGGCTGTCATTTTTTTGCTCTAAGACTGTATCTACATCACATATTGCACGCTGAAGACCCAGAAGAATTAAAAAAACAAAGGTAGTTTATGAGAGCAACGTTAACCATAGCGTTCGAAGTATGGTATTGTATACGTGTGTGTAAACGTCTTCCAATGACCACTCAAGGAAGAGAAGGATACACAGTCTAGCTCAAAATTATAAATTCGCCTCAGTTTGCGTATGAACTCAGACTTAGGTTGATAATCATTTAGAATATTTAGCAGTACTGTACCCATTGGTGTTAAACTCGTTTTCAACCAATGATACCCACAGCTACAGGAACACTACTTTGGATACCTCATAGACAAAATACTTACGCAGTGCTATCAGACGAAAAAAATCAACCTGACACAAACTGTGGGAAGTTTGTTTTACAACCTTCGTACCTGAACAATAAGCTTTTTTCTATTTGAGATGTCTGTGAACATTGCTGATTGAGACGATTTAAGTCGAAACTAAATTCCTTCAGCTACGACAATGTTTAAATAAATCGTCTTAACGGCACTAAATCGTGGTTTGTGAACAGTTTATCGTCCGTACTCTGCCGGATTTCGCTGGCTGGAAGGCAAAAACCTTACTGACAAATGTCGCAGAAGGAAAAGAGGGACGAAATGTCTCCCACTGGAAGGTCATATTGTTTTATTTAAATGATTACAAAATCGGGTAAAACGAACAGTCAGGTAGTCAGTATAAGCACATTACTGTTGTCAGTATGATGTTGCACTGCCCAGGCCGAGCGGTTCTAGGCGCTTCAGTCTGGAACCACGTGACCGCTATGGTCGCAGGTTCGAATCGTGCATCGGGCATGGATGTGTGTGGTGTCCTTAGGTTAGCTAGGTTTAAGTAGTTCTAAGTTCTAGGGGACTGATGACCTCAGAAGTTGAGTCCCATAGTGTTCAGAGCCATTTGAACCATTTTTTTGCACTGCCCAGAGCCTGTAATGATAAAGGGCCTGTTTAGGTGAGGCATATCGTATGCAGAAGTGGAAGAGAGAGCACCACTAAATTCAAATCCGTATGCATTGCATACACACAGAAATTACTGTTACAGTGTACTTACGGAGCCCAATGAGTGAACTGCGTAATTTCCGGTGAGAAAGAGCACTGGCAAACAGTCTTCGCTACATTAGGTTACTTAATCTGGTGTCACTCTGAGCTAGAATTTATGGTCAGCGACTAAGTGCAAGGTCAATGAGTCGGATGCGAGTTTTGCAACTGTGAAATACTTTCCTACATCATAGAAGCGAATATTAAATTTGAACTAATATTGCGAAAATTTTGTATTTGGATACTTAGAATGAATGTTATTAAATCTGTATATTGAGCAAGCAGTAAAGGAAACAAAAGAAAAATTCGGAGTAGGCATTAAAATCCATGGAGAAGAAATAAAAACTTTGAGGTTCGCCGATGACATTGTAATTCAGTCAGAGACAGCAAAGGACTTGAAAGAGCAGTTGAACGGAATGGACAGTGTCTTGAAGGAAGGATATAAGATGAACATCAACAAAAGGAAAACGAGGATAATGGAATGTAGTCGAAGTAAGTCGGGTCATGCTGAGGTATTAGATTAGGAAATGAGACACTTAAAGTAGTAAAGGAGTTTTGCTATTTGGGGAGCAAAATAACTGATGATGGTCGAAGTAGAGAGGATATAAAATGTAGACTGGCAATGGCAAGGAAAGTGTTTCTGAAGAAGAGAAATTTGTTAACATCGAGTACAGATTTAAGTGTCAGGAAGTCGTTTCTGAAAGTATTTGTATGGAGTGTAGCCATGTATGGAAGTGAAACATAGACAATAACTAGTTTGGACAAGAAGAGAATAGAAGCTTTCGAAATGTGGTGCTACAGACGAATCCTGAAGATTAGATGGGTAGATCACATAACTAATGAGGAGGTACTGAATAGGATTGGGGAGAAGAGTAGTTTGTGGCACAACTTGATTAGAAGAAGGGATCGGTTGGTAGGACACGTTATGAGGCATCGAGGGATCACCAATTTAGTATTGGAGGACAGCGTGGAGGGTGAAAATCGTAGAGGGAGACCAAGAGATGAATACACTAAACAGATTCAGAAGGATGTAGGCTGCAGTACGTACTGGGAGATGAAGCAGCTTGCACAGGATAGAGTAGCATGGAGAGCTGCATCAAACCAGTCTCAGAACTGAAGACCACAACAACAACTTAGAATGAAAATATTTCTGTTTATTGCAAAGGAAAACAATTGATTTTCTAAAACATTCTCTGCCATACACAACTTGAAACAGGTCATGTCGACCAAATCATATGGAAGAACTGACAGCGACGTATATCGGAAGGCAGTAAGATCTCTTGCCTTTCGTTTTGGCAGAACTCGATAGCAATTTCTAGGCGCAAGTAAATGAAGAAATGGAGCACGTTTTTGCTATCAAGTAACGTCTTCATCAATTACTTTAGTTCTAATGTAATCTACGAGTAATTGCTGATGTTTGATATTAACATGAAAAGGATTCCGTAGACAGGGAAAGAGCCGTGTTGGGTTCGTATCTCTGTCACAGAACTTCACATCATGCACTTCATCTTTAAATTCATGCACACTTTGTTATTTCAAAATAGAGGTATATCAGACATCTTTCGTGGTTAATTAACAGGGACGAAAGGGTCTTCATAGAAGTCCCGGTTTATTACAAAAACTGTCATCTTTTATTTTCAAGTTTAGATTTGGTTACTGGTATCAGCAAAAATTTCGGTAATTCATGACTCTTCATGGCTAGTCATCAATATGATATGATTAGATTACATTACATTAGATTAATTCTTGTTTCAGAGATCATGAATACGATATTTCGTAATGATGTGGAACGTGTCATTTTAATGAATGGTTTCTTTACATACCATGATTCAATTTCTTTACAATTTTTTACTCTCTACCTCTCTCATTCTTTTTGATTTATCTCTCTCTCTCTCTCTCTCTCTCTCTCTCTCTCTCTCTCTCTCTCTCTCTCACACACACACACACACACACACATACATACACGCACACAGTCCTTTTTTATTTTTATTTGTTTGTTGTGCTCGACTATCGGCGAGGCACGAAAACGTTCGTCAATGATTTTCTTAGTTTTGAGTACACTTACAAAAGAAATTTAAAAACAACAATGAGAGTTACTCATTTATGACGCTTAGTTTACAGTCAGTTCTGAGTATTATTAGTAACTACGCTCCAGTCCCTAAAACCTAGTTACAAAAATGCGAATCAGACGCATTCCGTATTCCATGCTGTAGCAGCCGCGACTTGGAGACACCAGCAATGGTCACTTCCCAGCCCGCTGTAAGATCACATCGGTCCGTCTTCTTCCTGCTGGTAATGCAACTGAGATTTGGCAACACGGCAATGTATGTTTGGCAACTCTGTGATCGACTAGTTACTTCCTGGTGTGCACGGAATTAAGCCTCAAAGTTCACTTGATTTTATCTGTCATTTCCATTGAATAAACTGAGTTAATATCGCTTGAGGTGCAACAAAAGATTGTAAATTTACGGTTTTCAGCCAGGAAAGTCGTTGCACGTAGAAGTCGCAACTAATCTCGTCCTTTAAATAGCGGTTTACGAGCTCTATCCGCTATTGGTCTCGTAAGAGGAAACTGAGACACACACTTCTTCGCCAGCTCTGTGCTCGTAGTTCGCCGGCGGACGGCGTGGAGGTAGGACGTAGTGTGGTGTGCGCTGCGCCGTCTGTGCTTCCGCGTGGTAAGTCTTGCGCTTGCTGCGGCTTAAAACTCTGTTTATAGAACACTTCGAGAAGTAATGAGTAGCATGCAGTGATGGCTCAACCAAGTCGAAAAGATACGTTGAAACTTACCTTTGATCCTCGATATGCCAGACCAAAGTCGTGTGAAGTAGAAAATTGGTTAGAAGAAGATGTGAAGCTCTCCTTTAATGATGTAATTGGGATCCACCTGTCGATTGTAGCTTGTGTCGTGTTTGTTAAAATGCGTAGCTCCGAGTTGTGCGCGAAAATAGTAGAGTCTTCCGGAGCTGTCATGAAATTTAAGCACTCAGATGGAAACGTTGGTGAAGTCATCGTTGCACATGCTGGTTTTGGCATTCGCACAATTCGAATCTTCGAGTTGCCTTTTGAGAGTACAACAGACCAAATCAATGCTGTAATTTCACCCTTCGGGAAAGTGTTCAGCAACTTTGCCGAGAAATGGTCGAGCGCGCATAAATTCCCAGTACTAAATGGCGTAAGGCAGCTTCGAGTAGAGTTACAAAAGCACATCCCGTGGTACATCAATGTCTGCGGATATAGAGGGATTGTAATTTATGACGACCAACCGCGAACCTGTGACGCCTGCAACAAGCCTGGGCACGTTCGCGCAGAATGTATACAGCGGCGCGTTGCACAGCTGCCGGCCGGCGAGGCCGCCAGGCCACCGGCGATGACAACACTGCCAAGAACTTATGCCGCTGCGGCACGCGAACGGCCGACTGCTTCCTCAGCCCCTGAATCGTGTGCAAATACAAATTCTCCAGACACTGAAATTTCGATGGATGCCAGTGCCGTCATTGCTGACGACCTACAAGAGTCCCGCCAATCTACGGAAACAGTTGAAGTTCCACCGAAACAGGCACCTGCAACTGTAAAGGCAGCAGATCCGCCTGGATTTGAAGACCGACACACCTTGCAGGAAAGCGACACTAACTTGGATACTGAAGAAAGTCCGTCGAGAGGCAATTCTCCAAAGAAAAATAAGAAACGCCGGCCGGCGCGCAAAGGTGCAGAGGAGACAGCTCCCACACTCCGGCAAAAAACGAAGGAAATAGGTAGTACCTTAAGCCAACAGATCTATAGCAACACGAAAGCGACACCAGTTTCTGAGGAGCGTTCCCCTTCTGCGCTGGAAATACGAGACGTCCAAGGAAAGCCAACAAAGAAAGCATCCAGCCACCCCCAAGAAACGAGTCACTCTCATGAAGCTTCACTCGTCCCACCCACGACGACAACCTCAACCAGCTGGGCAGACGAAAGCGACCATAACAATGCCGACGAAGAAATGACAGAAGTTTCAGAAACTAAGGCAGACTGTAAGCTACCCACAGGTGGCTGATTTCTTCACCGAAGACGTCTCCACGAACGAACATTCTAAAGAATAAGGACACACCACTGAAACATTTGCTACCGGTGAATATTATTAAATTGCGTTTTAAAGCTGACGCTTGCGAGACAAAACAGAAGAATGTTTTTTAAAGTTAGATCAAGTAGAACGAAGAATGTCTGACATACAAGCATACAAAATCGCAACAGTAAACCTTAATAAGATTCATAGTTCTTTTAAACTACAGAACTTAAAAGATTTTGTATATGCTTCTGACAGTGACATTATACTTTTACAAGAAGTGACAGACATTGAGCTTGGTAACGTACCTGGATTCAACGCCATTACAAACCCAGGGCATGGAGCGGAAATGGGCACGGCTCTGCTCACAAAGGAGGGCATAGCAGTCCAAGATGTAGTTAAACTACCAAACAGCAAAGGCATAGCGGCCACAATAAACAAAATACGACTTATTAACGTGTATGCCCCTTCAGGATCTAGTAACAGGCACCGCAGAACGGAGTTCTTTAAAGAAGAAATTGTCCCACTATTTGGAACTGGATATGAACACCTTATCCTGGGAGGAGATTTTAACTGTGTCTTGCATGCCAAAGATCAAACTCCCAGTTTCAAGAAGTGTACTGAACTGGAACGTATAGTTAATGACTTAAGACTCATAGACACATGGGAACATATGCACGGTGCAGCCCCTGGCTTCACCCACGCCACAAGTCACTCGGCGAGCCGTCTCGACAGGATATATGTAACGCGCAGTTTGAAACACCTCATTTTGCAGTCCGAAGTATGGCCTACCGTTTTTTTCTGATCATGCTGCATACATATGCACAATCAATCTGATAAAACAAGGGACCTTCCGAGGTAGAGGCACATGGAAGCTCAACGTGTCACATCTGGAAGACCAAGCTTGTCAGGAGGCATTTTACAAGGTATGGAGAGAGTGTGAAAGCAAATTTAGCTCGTACAACTCTGGCACTGACTGGTGGCTGAAACATGCCAAACCTAAAATACGGAGGTTTTTCATAAACTACTCAAAAGACAAAAACTTTTGGTACAAATTAGCTATAGCATTTCTTTTCAATATCTAAGGGATTTGTACAAGTCCGATACAACAGTTGTGGACAACTACGAAAGAATAAACAAAATTAAAGCAAAAATTTTAGCACTACGGCGTAAACAACTGGAAGGCTACCAAATAAGGTCGCGTGCCCAGAATATAGCACAGCACGAGGTCACTTCCATTTATCATGTCATTCGTGAAAGCAAAAGGGCGTTTCGCAAGATATTATCTGAAATAACAACTGATGATGGAAGGAAGCTGACGAAGCAAAGAGAGATTAAAGAGGCAATCGTACAGCATTCTGAATCCTTAATGTCTAGTCAACTGGTTGACGAACAGCTTCAAGACGAGTTAATGATCAACCTCCAGGGCAAAGTATGCCACGCGGAAGCGCAAACTCTCATCTCGGAAGTGACTGAAGAAGACGTCGAAGAAGCTATATATGGAAGCACGAAAAATAAGGGGCAGGTGGAATTCCGGCAGAACTTTATCGCAGATTCAGTGGCCTCGTAAAAGGCAAGTTTACTCCGATCTGCAGCGAACTGCTAAACCCTGAAAATGACATCCCGAAAGAATTTCGTGAGGGACTCGTAGTGTTAGCGCCAAAAACTACCAATACGAAATCTGTAAGCACTCTGAGGCCAAATTACGCTTTTAAACAGCGATTACAAAATCTTTGGCCGCATCCTCGCTCGCAGGCTGAAAACCACAATGACCAGCGTCACTGGCCCTTATCAAACAAGTGTGGGCAAAGACAGAAGAATTCTCCAGACCCTCTGTGATTACAGGGACCTAATCTCAACGGCCGACGTCTGCAAAATAAAATGTGGACTCATCTCACTCACTTTGATAAAGCCTTCGACAGGGTTAATCATAGTTTTCTCCTTCGCACCATGGGCGCAATGGGCTTCCCACATAGATTCATTGCGGTAGTAAGAAATACATTAACAAACAACTCAGCCAGATTTGTCATCAATGGACACATTAGCCGCCCGATTGACGTCACCAGCTCCATTAGGCAAGGGTGTCCAATGTCAATGGCACTCTTCGCCATCGCCATCGAGCTCCTGCTTGCCTCCCTTATGAAACATCTACAAGGACTACAAATACATGGAGAAAAGATTGTGTGCAAGGCATACGCTGATGATGTTGGCTTCCTAGTCGTGAATGACGCTGAAGTACAGAACGCACTACGAACAGTAACAAAATATGAACAGGCATCTGGTGCAAAACTTAATAGAACAAAGTCGGGGATTTTCAACATCAGCCGTGGAATTGGGACGCAAACGCAGGATCTGTTACGCGAGCTTGTAACCATGAAATGTCTCAGCATAGATTTTAAAAGAAATATCAAGCACACTATTGCTGCGAATTATCGAAAATTACTAAACAGCATACGCGCCTCTGTACAAGCACATAGCATTAGGAAACTCGATGAACTTCAAAAAGTAACAGTGACAAATGTACACATCACATCCAAAGTTAATTATGTAGCACAAGTGCTGCCACCACCTGCGACTTTGTTGAAAAGCATCGCCTCTGCACTAGGACACTTTGTGAGCCGCGGACGTATTTTTAAAGTCAAATATAACATTCTGATGCTCCCTACGAAATGTGATGGGTTAAATCTCACCGATGTCAGCAGAAAAGCGCAAGCCTTATACCTTGCTACCACATACAAACAATGGAAAGAGCCAAGTGGTACCCTTGCTGCACATTTGTTAAACGAAATAGCTCCTGCTGACGTCAGTGCACCTATAAATGTCCAACACATAACCAAGGACTATACCACTTGAAATACTTTTTCGTAGAATACAGCTACATACCGGCCAGGATTCCTGAAAAAGACATCATGAAATTAAAAGAAATTTACAATAACTTGATGAAAGACAAACCCAGAAACGACGTAGAACAAAAGTATCCTTGTTATAACTGGGCAACAATATGGGAAAATATTCAGTGCAGGAACCTGCCAACGTATGTCAAATCGACCTGGTACTTTGCTGTAAACAGAAAAATTACGACGAACTCTAAACTTCACTCTATTCGATTGGCGGAGTCACCGCTGTGTACATTATGTAATATACCAGATACCGAAGAGCATAGATTGCTGTGTGACAGGGTAAAAGAAATATGGCTCTACATAAGACAAAAGATAGCGAGCGTCAGCAGAACTACGCCCAATGCCGTTACGACTGCTGAATTTTTAAACCCTGATGGTGTACCTTACCCTAAAACAAAACGAAATGCAATTAACTGGTTGAAAGGCCAAACGATGCATTACATCCTAACAAAAGAATCAAGCAATAGGGAGGACTTGTGGGTATACCTTACAACTGAGCACCACAAGTTGATGTGTACTAAAAAATACACTCCTGGATATTGAAATAAGAATACCGTGAATTCATTGTCCCAGGAAGGGGAAACTTTATTGACACATTCCTGGGGTCAGATACATCACATGATCACACTGACAGAACCACAGGCACATAGACACAGGCAACATAGCATGCACAATGTCGGCACTAGTACAGTGTATATCCACCTTTCGCAGCAATGCAGGCTGCTATTCTCCCATGGAGACGATCGTAGAGATGCTGGATGTAGTCCTGTGGAACGGCTTGCCATGCCATTTCCACCTGGCGCCTCAGTTGGACCAGCGTTCGTGCTGGACGTGCAGACTGCGTGAGACGACGCCTCATCCAGTCCCAAACATGCTCAATGGGGGACAGATCCGGAGATCTTGCTGGCCAGGGTAGTTGACTTACACCTTCTAGAGCACGTTGGGTGGCACGGGATACATGCGGACGTGCATTGTCCTGTTGGAACAGCAAGTTCCCTTGCCGGTCTAGGAATGGTAGAACGATGGGTTCGATGACGGTTTGGATGTACCGTGCACTATTCAGTGTCCCCTCGACGATCACCAGTGGTGTACGGCCAGTGTAGGAGATCGCTCCCCACACCATGATGCCGGGTGTTGGCCCTGTGTGCCTCGGTCGTATGCAGTCCTGATTGTGGCGCTCACCTGCACGGCGCCAAACACGCATACGACCATCATTGGCACCAAGGCAGAAGCGACTCTCATCGCTGAAGACGACACGTCTCCATTCGTCCCTCCATTCACGCCTGTCGCGACACCACTGGAGGCGGGCTGCACGATGTTGGGGCGTGAGCGGAAGACGGCCTAACGG
Organism: Schistocerca piceifrons; assembly: GCF_021461385.2. NCBI lineage: Eukaryota > Metazoa > Arthropoda > Insecta > Orthoptera > Acrididae > Schistocerca > Schistocerca piceifrons. The sequence goes on from NC_060138.1 coordinate 513,230,108, forward strand.
TGTGCGGGACCGTAGCCCAGCTCCATGGAGACGGTTGCGAATGGTCCTCGCCGATACCCCAGGAGCAACAGTGTCCCTAATTTGCTGGGAAGTGGCGGTGCGGTCCCCTACGGCACTGCGTAGGATCCTACGGTCTTGGCGTGCATCCGTGCGTCGCTGCGGTCCGGTCCCAGGTCGACGGGCACGTGCACCTTCCGCCGACCACTGGCGACAACATCGATGTACTGTGGAGACCTCACGCCACACGTGTTGAGCAATTCGGCGGTACGTCCACCCAGCCTCCCGCATGCCCACTATACGCCCTCGCCCAAAGTCCGTCAACTGCACATACGGTTCACGTCCACGCTGTCGCGGCATGCTACCAGTGTTAAAGACTGCGATGGAACTCCGTATGCCACGGCAAACTGGCTGACACTGACGGCGGCGGTGCACAAATGCTGCGCAGCTAGCGCCATTCGACGGCCAACACCGCGGTTCCTGGTGTGTCCGCTGTGCCGTGCGTGTGATCATTGCTTGTACAGCCCTCTCGCAGTGTCTGGAGCAAGTATGGTGGGTCTGACACACCGGTGTCAATGTGTTCTTTTTTCCATTTCCAGGAGTGTACAAAGAAAATTACCCAAATTTTTTAACTAAAACAATCCTGTAACCGATAGAAATGCGTAATTTCCATTACACATCCAAGCATTTCGTATATTAGACGAATGATTTTTGGTTAAAGTTTGTACTTCACGTAGCAGGAGGAGGATTTCCAATAGAAAGTAATCAGACAAGATCATCAGTGTAGACCAGTTAAGCCTATGTGTATCTATTACATTGTTTTGGGGGAGGCACAGTGATGAAACTGGTATACACCCTTTATTTAGTTTCTGTCTTTCTGTCCTTTTCTTTTCACAAGAAGACACATTCATGTTAATTATGTGTAAAATCAAGCAGAAGAAGCCTATTTTACTTCATTACCTTCTGAAGAAGGAAATTTTACTTATCAGCAGTAATGAGTTTTCTTCTTTACGTTTTTCCACGCACGGAGAACGAAATATACAGATGCAGTTACATTTCCATAACAATTATGTGACTGCCTTCTCAATGGAATTAACATTTATTTTTATTCAAGCCATGTTGCAAACAAAGGCAACGGCAGGGGCATACTTCGTTTGTCGTTCAGAAGAAGCGTGTTTCCTCATCATCAAGTTACATTAATTCTTTTGAAGGCGGAGAAGCCGGGCCGAGACGGCAAAACTTGGCGAGTGTAAAGGACGGGTTGAAGGGGAGGAACGAGACAAAAAAAAAAAAAAAAAAAAAAAAAAAAAAAAAAAAAAAAAAAAAAAAAAAAATGTGGTAATGTGCTGACCTGTGAAACAGAGTATGGTATGGAAAAAAAAAAAAAAAAAGAAATGTGGTAATGTGCTGACCTGTGAAACAGAGTATGGTATGGATCGCAGTTCCAGCGTAGCGTTTTTATCCCTTCTGTGAAAAAGCTACAAACAGTCAGATCAAACATCGATAAGGAAATCTCAAGAAAATACTTTCGGCTCATAGTGCAATGGTGAAAAACTTACAATGCTGCACTACAGGTAACACCTCTTTCCGCTGCTGACAAGCAAATTTTCGGTTTCTAGGAATACATCACTTTATTTATGAAATGCCACATTTGCATACATGTTGAGTAGGACACAGCATACCAATGAAACACAGACCCAATCAAAATCTAAGTGAGTAATATTTTACCAATTCGTGTCGATAGAGGCACGCTTGTGTACAGATACTCAGTTTTATTAAAACAGACTTTCGTCGTAAGGTTATTGTGGGTAGTTTTATTACATTTCTTATAATACAGCTCACAATTTTCGTAAGGTTTCCTTTAGTGTTGTTAAAACAATAGTAAACATGAGAGAGAAATTAATCATCAACGATATGTGCGAATTCTCTGATGTTATCTGTAACAGTCTGAAAATGCACATGCGGTTTATTTATTACATGCATGTAGAAAACTTGTTCTGAGTTAAAGCTCTCAAACAAGGTTTGAAGAAGAATAAAATGCCACTACCAGACGGCAGCTAATGTAGAAAATACTTTTCCGACTTATTTTGGTACGATGCGCTCTACCCATACGTAATACCAAAGTTTCGAGATGCATCTACTGTCTGGCTGTCTGTTAAACCTGAAATGAACAAAATGTCGCAGAAGTTAGCGCTTTTTTCCACGTACGACTATTTTGGGTTGAGAAGTGAAGGGAATTATGTTACAAGTTCCATTAGATTGATAACTTTAGCAGACGGCAGAATTGCGTTTTAAAAAATATAGCAGTGAATGTACACGAACTCGCGACATATTATCTACCGTGCGCGATACTTGCCATTACGCTACTAGCCAACACGTAGCTATAATAGCTCAGAAGTCAACATCAAGTCCCTAAAGAACTTCTGCATTTCACAGTGCTGTGGGATATTGCATATGGCCAGGTCAATACTTATGAGAGACAAACAGTTATATCTTTTCTTTTGCACTGCACGACGTTTTCAACAAACAGATAGCGCAACAGAGTGGCTCAAGTGGAAAGGAACACTTCCTATTTAAATTTCTGCATCCTATACTTTTGGCAGTTCTGTGTTGGTGGCAGTTACGTGATTTTATTTCGGTGATTACAAAATAAAGATGAATGTATGCACTGGGTAGCAGAGGCACCTAGTTCATGGTGATACGCTCAACCAAGTAAATGAATTTACTGAACATGCTGCAAATTGATACAGGGAGCCTGTGTGTTAGAATACTCAGCCCGTGTGGCACAACGGCGTTATGATAGAAAAATGAGCCACTGAGAAGAGGATTTGGTGGTCTGTTGGGCTGATGAGACCATATCTATGGTCTGGGTTCGATTCCAACTTCGGTCAGTGATTTTAGATAGGGAGAGACAGATTCCATTCTCTTCTGGCTACACCAAGTGAAGAAGATATAATTGCATTGTGGTCTGAAATTCACATTAAAAATGATATTCCTTCTCTACCAAGTAGACGTTAGGATGAGCCACAATAGTGTCTGGAGTGGCGACATGTAGAAACACTATCAACAGCAACCTTTCTTATACTAGTTATTTATTTCTAGTGATGAAACAAACGCTATGTAGGCTCACAGGGCGCTTATTCCATCTTTTATCTGAACTTCTGTTTGTCGATAAAATTGGTTCTGAACTGGGAATGCAACTCAGACCGCCCTTAACGCGGAATTTGTTCCCATCGTGACTATACAGCTCGGCTACAATTTGTTGTTTGTTCAAAACTGCAGATTCCTCAACATTTCCACATATTGCGCGTGAATGGGTTCGAATCCTGGCCCGGCACTAAAGATTTCATTATGTATTATCAAGATCTAGCATGAGAACACCTATCTGCTGGTGGATAAAAATTTCGATTTTTAACGTATTTTCATTCGTTGTCAACACTAACGATATTTGACGTTTTTGACTCCCAGTGAGACACAGAACTATTTGCGAGATCACTGTAAGTTCAAGATGTTATTCGGAGCTGCTGGTGGAGAAAAATTCGGTAGCTGACGTATCTTTGTGTGTAGTCAACAACGATATGTGTGGGGCTCTAGTCCCTGTCAGTCGTCATATTATTATATAACATTGGACGATTGGACGATTGAACAGTGCAAAAACGTTGTGTGGAGTGGCGAATGACAATGTGGCTATCGGATGGCAGGGTGTTGGTATGGCGAATGCCAGCTTTTGTAACGCCAACAGTAAAATTCAGAGACGGTGGTGTTATGGTGTGGTCGTGTTTTTCATGGATGGGGCTTACACCCCTTGTTGTTTTGCGTCGCTCTATCACAGTACAGATCTACACTGATGTTTTAAGCACCTTCTTGGCTCCCATTGGCGATTGTGGATGGCGATTGCATCTTTCAACACGACCGAGCACCTGTTCATAATGCACGGCCTGTGGCAGAGGGGTTACACGAAAAGAACATCCCTGTAATGGACTGGCCTGCTCAGAGTCCTGACCCGAAACCTGTAGAACAGCTTTGCGATGTTTTGGAACGCCGACTTCGTGCCATGTCTTACCGACCGACATCGATACCTCTCCTCAGTGTAGCACTCCGTGGAGAATGGGCTGCTATTGCCCAAGAAACCTTTCAGCACCAAACTGAACGTATGCCTGCGGGAGTGGAAGCTGTTATCAAGGCTAAGGGTGGGCCAACAACATATTGAATTCCAGCATTACCGATGGAGGGCGCTAAGAACTTGTAAGTCATTTTCAGCCGGGTGTCCGGATACTTTTGATCACATAGTGTACCTGCCCACTGTTGTGTCTAACGGAAGTTCAGTGGAAAGTTTCAAGCAGGTTATGTCACTTAACATGCTTTAAACACTCCAGGAGACATTGTGCCGTCATCTGTAAGCCTGTCGTATGAGGCGATTTATTCAAATGATATGAATAGCTGGTCCCAAGCCCGGTTGAGAAAGGAGGAGGGGGATGAGTAACACCTCGTTAAAAACCTTGGCTCACTGGACCCAGGTGACAGTACCTCGTGAGGGCCCCTTGCCAGGGATACGGTGAAGACCTCAAAGGCAGCGAAGGCGGAGACGATGGACTTCGGTACGGCGGAAGAGGCACCTTTTCTCTTTGGGCACATAAAGAGTACAAGTAGCACTGTTCCCCGGAGGAGGGGCTACAGACAGCGTCTGATTCATGGTGAGTGGCCGACTTGCTGACTGTAGGCTGGGCATCCTACTGCCTATGTGGAAAGTAAAGGGAAACTACGACATTATATTCTCAAGCAGTACATGGTATGTCTCTCCATGTGATAGATTCCGGAGTTAAAACTTCCCCTCATTCGGATCTCCGGGAGCGCAACACATTGAGAGTAGACATATTTGAAACGAAGAAAAGGACAGTGAAGGGAGGAAAGATAAGGATTGGATGATGGAATGCGAGGACACCACTGCAAGCAGGAAAGATAGAGAATGCAAAACCGGAGACGAAAAGGAATAGATTAGATGCCCTCGGTTTGTGTGAAATGAGATGGGGAGACAATGGGGAGATAGAAAGTGGAGATTATAAGCTCTTTTACTCAGGGGAATCCGCGCGGAATTAGCCGAGCGGTCTAAGGCGTTGCAGTCATGGACTGTGCGGCTGGTCCCGGCGGAGCTTCGAGTCCTCCCTCGGGCATGGGTGTGTGTCCTTAGGATAATTTAGGTTAAGTAGTGTGTAAGCTTAGGGACTGATGACCTTAGCAGTTAAGTCCCATTAGATTTCACACACTTTTGAACATTTTGAACTCAGGGGAAATCAAGAGTGGTAAAAACGGAGTAGGAATATTGATATGGCAAAAGTTGAAAAATAAGGTAATGAAGGTACAATATATTGATGTAAGACTGATGATGATACGACTGAAGGGTAGTTCAAAAGATCTGGTGTTAATACGGGTATATATGCCAACCAGCCTGCATAGAGATGAGGAAGTGTGAGAATATTATGAGAAAATACAAGAACTCATCGAAAAAGAAAATAGAAATGTCTGTGTTATCATCATTGGGGACTGGAATGCAGTGGTGGGTGAAGGAAGAGATGAAGATGCAGTAGGAAAACTTGGATTAGGAATAAGAAATGAGAGAGGTGAACGACTAATTAGTTTCTGTAAAGAAAATTCATTAGCAGTGCGTAACACATTATTTGAACACCACAAAAGAAGACGTTACACATGGATCTCAAATTTGAATAGAGAGAGATATCAGACTACATCCTGATACAAAAAAGGTTTATGAACTGTTTGAAGAATGCTAAAGCATATCCAGGAGCGGGTATAAATTCAGACCACAACCTAGTAATGGGAGAAATACAAGTGAAGTTGACAACAATCTGGAGAGGTAAAGCAAAGAAAAGACTAAACATAGAAAGACTCAAAGAGGTAGGAAAGGCATTTGGAGAACAGATTTATGGAAAAATGGCAAAGAGGTAGTGTTGATGGAAGTGTTAATGACAAATGGATAAAAATGAGGGTGGGACTCATGGACTCTGCCAAAGAAGTACTAGGAATTGGAGTATCCCAAAGCACCAGCAAAGAATGGATAACAAAAAACATGTTGGAAAAGATGGAAGAGCAGAGAAAGTGTAAAAGTGTACAAACTGAAGAAGGCAAAAAGAGATACAGGAGATAGAATACTGAATTTAGAAGAGAAACTAAAGAAGCAAGGGAAAAATGGATGGAACAGAAATGCGACGAAAGAGAGAAAATGGGGAAAGAAGGAAAGTATGAAATGATGTATAGACTTGAAAGCGAGACAGGTTTTGAACGTAAAAGATAGAGGAAGAACATGGAAATGGAAAGAGTGGATGGTACCCCAGCAGAAGAACCACAGGAGGTTTTGAACAGATGGCGAGAGAAATTAAGGTTGAAGAGGAGCAATACGTGCCGGAAGTTGGAAAGGGATTCACCATCTTAGAAGCAGAAGTCGATAAGGCGCTCAAGCAGATGAAGAATAGGAAGGCATGTGGAACTGATGATTTGCCAGCAGAACTGTTGAAGAGTCTGGGAAACAAGGCAATAAAAGAAATAGTCCACCTCTGTAACGAGATATATGACAAAGGGGAATGGCCTGAGGACTTCCTTACAACAGTTATGATACCAAGATAGAAAAAGAGAAACACTAAAAAATGTGAAGAGCATCGGACCATCACTCCAGTTTCTCATGCAGCTGAAGTCTTGCTGAGGGTGTTGAATAGAAGGCTATACGGCAAGCTGGATAGATGGATTGCAGAGGAGCAGTTCGGACGTAGAAGAGGAAAAAGAACAAGAGATGCTATTGGCCTGTTAAGAATTATAGGGGAAAGATATGGAAAAAGGTAGAGAAATCTTCGCTGTTTTTATAGATTTAGAAAAGGCTTTTGATAGAGTTCAGTGGAACAAGGTGATGGATAATTTGAAGAGGAAAGGAGTAGACTGGAAAGAGAGACGGCTCATACAGATTCTATATTTACACCAGAAAGTAAGGATAAGGACTGGAAATGAAATGTCAGAAGGAAGCAGCATTCGACGAGGTGATAGACAAGGTTGTTGCCTTTCCCCACCTTTCCCCACTGTTGTTTAACGCATACTTTGATGAAGAGATCATTGCGAAAGGCTTAGATAGGAAAAGAGGAATATGTATTGGTGGAAAGAGAATATAATGTATAAGATTTGCTGATGACATGGTATTAGTGGCAGAAAGTTAGCGGATAGTGAATAACATGCTGAAAAATCTGAACGAAGCTTGTGTGAAATATGGGATGCAAATAAACACAGCAAAAACAAAGAGTATGGTCATCAGTACAAGACGCAGACTGTCCAATATTAAAACAGGAAAATCTACCAATAGCCAAGTAAGTGCATTTAAATATCTTGGAAGCTCAGTAACTGAAGACTTGAAATGTCACCAGGAGGTGAAAACTCGAATTGCCATAGCGAAAGAGGCATTCAACAGAAAGAGGAGACTATTATGTGGCAGATTAGATAAAGGTCCAAGGAAACGTTTTGTCTGGAGAGAGGCACTATATCGGGCAGAAACATGGACAGTGAGACGAGAGGATGATAAAAGGTTAGAATCATTTGAGATGTGGATGTGGAGGAGAATGGAGAGCATAAAATGGGTGGAAAGAGTGAGTAATGGGAGAGTATTGGAAAGGGCTGGTGAGAGAAGATGTCTCCTGAAGATTGTAAGAGGAAGGAAAAAGAACTGGTTGGGACATTCATTGAGAAGGGAGTGCTTAATAGCAGATGCTTTGGAAGGATTGGTTTGTGAGAGAAGACTGAGATGAAGAAGGAGATACAGGATGATAGACGACATAAAGGGAAGAGGAAATTATGCAGATCTGAAGAGGATGGTAGAAGACCGGACAGCCTGGAAAACTACCATGTGAAAACCTGCATTTGGCAGAACACTGATGATGATAATGATGATGATGATGACGATATGAATGTAATGTAAACAGAGAAAATAATGCCTGTAATATTATGAATCATTTTGTCGAGTCTAATAACTTTTATGACAAATATGGTAAATAATTTCCATTAGCCTCAGAGATAGAGAATATGATATTTCAATATGTTCCATGAAAGCACGGAACTTCAAATAATATATTCGCATATACACAAGAGCCATAGTGGTCGCCCTTGTTTGTTCTCTGTTTTTTCGCCTGCTTGTTCTCTCTCGCCTGCGGGTCGATGTGTGTATAACTCGCTGTCTCTACAATTGTATGAGCTTTAACGTTGCAATATGTTGTTAACTGAAAGTATCTTATGTTACCTTTCAAAAGTACGTCTCCCTCTATGTGAAATTTATTTAAAAATAATAATACTGCTGTCGATTGTCCATCTGGATACGACTGTTTCGGTGGAGCTAAGTCCGCCATTACATGTATTAAAGAATATTTCAGTGTTTGCGAGCTTCACTCACAAAGGAAAGTAATCCTAAGCGCTTTTATGAATTTTTGCACTCAGTTTTCAATATTAAAGTTAGTTTATATTATTGGTTATGAAACTTTTTCAGAGATTTATCACCGGAAGGCCTAGTTAAGGCTTCACCTCTGTTTTAAAATATTTTCACTGAATTCAAAGGATTAAAAGTTAGCTCAGTTGTTAAAGAAATTCTTTGCAATTATTTCAGTAATACGCAGGTGTTTGTACCGTTTTTTCTTTCGGTGTAACATTAGATTAATTTACTAGAAAAAGAAATCATTTCATGCTCTATATTATCGCTGGGACCGTTGCAGGTTACGTTTTCTTGTGTTCTGCACTGAATGATCATATTAGCCTTCAAGACGTACATACAGGGTGTTACAGAAAGGTACGGCCAAACTTTCAGGAAACATTCTTCACACACAAAGAAAGAAAATATGTTATGTGGACATGTGTCCGGAAACGCTTGCTTTCCATGTTAGAGCTCATTTTATTACTTCTCTTCAAATGACATTAATCGTGGAATGGAAACACACAGCAACAGAACGTACCAGCGTGACTTAAAACACTTTGTTACAGGAAATGTTCAAAATGTCCTCCGTTAGCGAGGATACATGCATCCACCCTCCGTCGCACGGAATCCCTGATGCGCTGATGCAGCCCTGGAGAATGGCGTATTGTATCACAGCCGTCCACAACACGAGCACGAAGAGTCTCTACATTTGGTATCGGGATTGTGTACAAAAGAGCTTTCAAATGCCCCCATAAATGAATGGCGTATTGTATCACAGCCGTCCACAATACGAGCACGAAGAGTCTCTACATTTGGTATCGGGATTGCGTACAAAAGAGCTTTCAAATGCCCCCATAAATGAATGGCGTATTGTATCACAGCCGTCCACAATATGAGCACGAAGAGTCTCTACATTTGGTATCGGGATTGCGTACAAAAGAGCTTTCAAATGCCCCCATAAATGAAAGTCAAGAGGGTTGAGGTCAGGAGAGCGTGGAGGCCATGGAATTGGTCCGCCTCTACCAATCCATCGGTCACCGAATCTGTTGTCAAGAAGCGTACGAACACTTCGACTGAAATGTGCAGGAGCTCCATCGTGCATGAACCACATGTTGTGTCGTACTTGTAAAGGCACATGTTCTAGCAGCACAGGTAGAGTATCCCGTATGAAATCATGATAACGTGCTCCATTGAGCAGTACATACTGACGAAACTAAAATGAGCTCTAACACGGAAATTAAGCGTTTCCGGGCACATGTCCACATAACATATTTTCTTTCTTTGTGTGTGAGGAATGTTTCCTGAAAGTTTGGCCGTACCGTTTTGTAACACCCTGTATATCTGTATGGTCATATAGACATTCAAGAACAGTTTCATAACGCCAGTTCCAAAGAAAGAACTACTGACAGGTGTGAATATTACCGAACAATCAGTTTAATAAGTCATTCTTCGAAATAATGGAACGAATTTTTTACAGAATGTCGATGACTGATCGTAGAAAATAGACCGAATAAAGGCGAACCTAACTTTATGGCTTTTGCACATTTAAAGAAAGCTTTTGACAATTTTGATTGGAGTACACTCTCTGAAATTCAGAAGGTAGCACTATACAACAGAGGGTGTGAAAGGTTGCACAGAAATCAGACGGCAGTTATAAGAGTCAAAGACATGAATGGGAAGCAGTGGTTGAGAAGAGAGTGAGACATGGTTGTAGCCTAACTCCAATGTTCTTCAATCTGTACACTGTGCAAGCAGTAAGACAGACAAAGGGCAAATTAAGAGCGGGAATTAAAGCTGGCTCACAAAAAATAAAAACTCTGAAGTTTGATGATGACATTGTATGATGGCACCGAATGTGATCGTATAAATCTGTCAGAGACAGTAAAGAACTTAAAAGAGTAGCTGAATGGAAAGGATAGTGTCTTCAAAAGAGTTTATAAGATGAAAATAAACGAAAGTGTAATTAGGGTAATGGAACGTAGTCGAATTACAACAAACGATGCAGAATAAATTAAAACAGGAAATGAGACGCCAAAAGTAGTAAATGAGTTTCGTTATTTAGGTTGCAAAATAACTGATGATGGCTGAAGTAGAGAAGATATAAGATGCACACTTGCTATAGTACACAGAGCATTTATGAAAAGGAGGAATTTGTTAGCATCTAGTATAAATTGAAGTTTTAGGAAGTATTTTATGGAATTATTTGTCTGGAATGTAACATCGTAAGGAAGCGGTATGTGATCGATAAGCAGCTCAGACAAGATGAGAATAGAAGCTTTTGACTGTGGTGTTACAGAATAATGCTGAAGACTAGATGGGTAAGTCTAGTAAGTTATGAGGAGGTACTGAATCGAATTGGAGAGAAATGAAATTTGCGGCGCAACTTGACTAAAATAAGGAATCGATTGACAGGGCACATCCTGAAATACAAAGGCATCGTCAGTTTGGTACTGGGGGGAGCGTGGAGGGTAAAAGACTGAAGCGTGAAACCAAGGGCTGAGTACAGTAAGCTGAGTCAAATGCCGCGCGGGGTAGCCGCGCGGTCTCGGGCGCCTTGTCACGTTTCGCGCGGCTCCCCCCGTCAGAGGTTCGAGTCCTCCCTCGGGCATGGGTGTGTGTGTGTGTGTTGTCCTCAGCATAAGTTAAAGTTAGATTAAGTAGTGCGTAAGCTTAGGGAAATTGAAGAAATGTATGATGAAATAAAAGAAATTATTCAGATTGTGAAGGGAGACGAAAATTTAATAGTCATGGGTGACTGGAATTCGAGTGTAGGAAAAGGGAGAGAAGGAAACATAGTAGGTGAATATGGATTGGGGGACAGAAATGAAAGAGGAAGCCGCCTGGTAGAATTTTGCACAGAGCACAACATAATCATAACTAACACTTGGTTTAAGAATCATGAAAGAAGGTTGTATACATGGAAGAACCCAGGAGATACTAAAAGGTATCAGATAGATTATATAATGGTAAGACAGAGATTTAGGAACCAGGTTTTAAATTGTAAGACATTTCCAGGGGCAGATGTGGACTCTGCCCACAATCTATTGGTTATGACCTGTAGATTAAAACTGAAGAAACTGCAAAAAGGTGGGAATTTAAGGAGATGGGACCTGGATAAACTAAAAGAACCAGAGGTTGTACAGAGATTCAGGGAGAGCATAAGGGAGCAATTGACAGGAATGGGGGAAAGAAATACAGTAGAAAAAGAATGGGTAGCTTTGAGGGATGAAGTAGTGAAGGCAGCAGAGGATCAAGTAGGTAAAAAGACGAGGGCTAGTAGAAATCCTTGGGTAACAGAAGAAATATTGAATTTAATTGATGAAAGGAGAAAATATAAAAATGCAGTAAGTGAAACAGGCAAAAAGGAATACAAACGTCTCAAAAATGAGATCGACAGGAAGTGCAAAATGGCTAAGCAGGGATGGCTAGAGGACAAATGTAAGGATGTAGAGGCCTATCTCACTAGGGGTAAGATAGATACCGCCTACAGGAAAATTAAAGAGACCTTTGGAGATAAGAGAACGACTTGTATGAATATCAAGAGCTCAGATGGAAACCCAGTTCTAAGCAAAGAAGGGAAAGCAGAATGGTGGAAGGAGTATATAGAGGGTCTATACAAGGGCGATGTACTTGAGGACAATATTATGGAAATGGAAGAGGAAGTAGATGAAGATGAAATGGGAGATACGATACTGCGTGAAGAGTTTGACAGAGCACTGAAAGACCTGAGTCGAAACAAGGCCCCCGGAGTAGACAATATTCCATTGGAACTACTGACGGCCGTGGGAGAGCCAGTCCTGACAAAACTCTACCATCTGGTGAGCAAGATGTATGAAACAGGCGAAATACCCTCAGACTTCAAGAAGAATATAATAATTCCAATCCCAAAGAAAGCAGGTGTTGACAGAGGTGAAAATTACCGAACTATCAGCTTAATAAGCCACAGCTGCAAAATACTAACATGAATTCTTTACAGACGAATGGAAAAACTAGTAGAAGCCAACCTCGGGGAAGATCAGTTTGGATTCCGTAGAAACACTGGAACACGTGAGGCAATACTGACCTTACGACTTATCTTAGAAGAAAGATTAAGGAAAGGCAAACCTACGTTTCTAGCATTTGTAGACTTAGAGAAAGCTTTTGACAATGTTGACTGGAATACTCTGTTTCAAATTCTAAAGGTGGCAGGGGTAAAATACAGGGAGCGAAAGGCTATTTACAATTTGTACAGAAACCAGATGGCAGTTGTAAGAGTCGAGGGACATGAAAGGGAAGCAGTGGTTGGGAAGGGAGTAAGACAGGGTTGTAGCCTCTCCCCGATGTTGTTCAATCTGTATATTGAGCAAGCAGTAAAGGAAACAAAAGAAAAATTCGGAGTAGGTATTAAAATTCATGGAGAAGAAATAAAAACTTTGAGGTTCACCGATGACATTGTAATTCTGTCAGAGACAGCAAAGGACTTGGAAGAGCAGTTGAATGGAATGGACAGTGTCTTGAAAAGAGGATATAAGATGAACATCAATAAAAGCAAAACAAGGATAATGGAATGTAGTCTAATTAAGTCGGGTGATGCTGAGGGAATTAGATTAGGAAATGAGGCACTTAAAGTAGTAAAGGAGATTTGCTATTTGGGGAGCAAAATAACTGATGATGGTCGAAGTAGAGAGGATATAAAATGTAGGCTGGCAATGGCAAGGAAAGCGTTTCTGAAGAAGAGAAATTTGTTAACATCCAGTATTGATTTAAGTGTCAGGAAGTCATTTCTGAAAGCATTCGTATGGAGTGTAGCCATGTATGGAAGTGAAACATGGACGATAAATAGTTTGGACAAGAAGAGAATAGAAGCTTTCGAAATGTGGTGCTACAGAAGAATGCTGAAGATTAGATGGGTAGATCACATAACTAATGAGAAAGTATTGAATAGGATTGGGGAGAAGAGAAGTTTGTGGCACAACTTGACCAGAAGAAGGGATCGGTTGGTAGGACATGTTCTGAGGCATCAAGGGATCACCAATTTAGTATTGGAGGGCAGCGTGGAGGGTAAAAATCGTAGGGGGAGACCAAGAGATGAATACACTAAGCAGATTCAGAAGGATGTAGGTTGCAGATGGTACTGGGAGATGAAAAAGCTTGCACAGGATAGAGTACCATGGAGAGCTGCATCAAACCAGTCTCAGGACTGAAGACCACAACAACAACAAAGCTTAGGGACTGATGACTTCAGCAGTTCCATGAGACCTTACCACAACGGGTATTAAAATTTCGATCGATTTCTTTTGTTTTACGTGGACATATCAGCAAGTACTCATATTTCTACGCCAATATTGACTTATAAATTCTGACGTGAATTTATGGAAGGAGTCAATAAAGTAAAGTCTGTGTTTACTGGCGGCATTCTGACTATTTTAAAGAGACTGTACAGATTCGCTAAAGTTGGCTGGCCTCATAGCAAGCGGCAGTACGTACTCCTGAACGTCTGATTGTATGTATGCCGTGAACAGAATTGTATCCTAGATAACAAGTCGTGTAACTACTTACATAACTCCCCTTAATTTCTAAAGTGCTTCTCCGTAAGCATCTTGAAACATAAGCTCTAATTATTCTGTGACATTAGATTAACATGCGCACGCTGAGCAGGGGAGTATAAGATCATGACTGACATCTCAAAGCACTTCTGCGTAAGCATCTTGAAAGATAAGTTCTAATGATTCTGTGATATTAGATTAACATGCGCACGCTGAGCAGGGTAGTATAAGACCATGACTGACATCTCATGTGGCAGTACTTGAAAGTACAGGAACCGACTCTGGCACTACATGATCCTATTCTAGACGATGCGCTTGAGAATGTTCGTGATGTCTGACACATTTCACGCTTGATGGAACACGAAAGTAACAGTGTCCATTTGGGTTGCATTAAAAAGTACTGATACAAACAATGAACCTTAAACAGAAAGAAGCGAAATATTGCAGTTAGTTTCAATATGAAAGGTTGGTAATTAATTACCCTTATTCTTTATTAATTGAAGCCAAAAAGAGGCAATGGATTACTTTGTTTGAGATTCCCGCAAACGTCTACGAGGCCACGAAATGGAATCCTACTTCTCGTTCATCTAATGCTTTAGTTCCGCATGCATGCGATCATCTTGCATTTAACTGACACAATTTTTTTTTCAATCTACCTTCCATTAGTAAGCGCAATTTGAGATCTGCTTCTACTTACGTGTCTCCTTTGGTAATATGATAGTAGTGCTTTCCTGGAAATCTTACGCCAAGTCATCTGTTTTACAGGTGCCACCAACTGAAATAACCTTCTGGTTCCGACACCTCTCCAGATTTCAGGAGCTCCGAAGTTATATCATCAACTACCGCTAACTTGTCTCAGCTCGTATCATTCAGTACTCTGACAAACTCCGACCGCATTACTGGATCACATATTTCCCCTCTGTATCAGCGTTCTGCAGTTCGTTTCCATCGTATAGCCATCGAATCATTGCTGCCATTTCAACGTCGTTTCACCTGTAGGGACTCCAGAAAGTAAGTTACACGTGACGTCCCACGCAATGACCACCGCACAACAAGGCTGGTGCATTGGTAGAATACCGCATATTCTGGGCCTCCTATAGATACTACGGTACGGACAACAGATGTGTCACAGTTTGCGAATGAAGTGGTGAGGCAACTGGAAACGTATTCCAAACTTGAAGTCTGTACGCAGGACAGTACGGTTACTGTGAGCAAAACGTCTAAATTTCACACGGATTCATCGTGACGTTTTTGTGGTATATGGACCAAATCTAAAGTTACGTCCAACCGTAATGAAATGGTGCCAGCGGTTTGACCAAGCCCACGCAGACTTGGATGACCCTGATCTGGAAGTACAGGTCATGCAACATGGGATTTCCAACTTTCCAGAAAGTTGATAATCGTCTAGGGAAAGAGGTTTTCCAGCGATGAGAGCTTTCGCACAAAGGTTCTCGAATGACTCTAAGACCAAAGAACGGATTTGTACTGCCGAATAATACAATGATTGTTAGAACGTTACGATTCATGTTTATGGAGACTTCATGGGTATGGTTGATAAATAGTGTCATACATCTGTGTCACTATGTAATACAGTAACTATGTAATGTGCGGAAAAACTCTCCTATCGGAGCACAAATAAAAGGCGAATATGCTCCAGTTTAAAAGCCTCTGGCTGCAAAGCGGGATTGCTGCCGTGGTCTCCAATCCGAAGAATGGTTTGATACAGTTCTGCACGCTACTCTATCCTGTGTTAGCCTCTTCCTCTCGAAATAACTGCTGCAAACAACATCCTTCGGACTCTGCTTACTTTATTCATCTCTTGGTCTCTGTCTACGATTTTTGCTTCCCCTCCCTCTCCCGACATAAACTTCCAGTACTAAGTTGGTGATCTCTTGATGTCTCAAAATGTGTCCTGTCAAACGATCACTTTTTTATTGGTCAAGTTCTACCACAAAATTCTTGTCTCCCCAATTCTGTTCAGTATCACGTCATTAGTTACGTGATCAACCGACCTAATCTTCAACATTCTTCTGTAACATCCATTTCGAAAGCTACTGCTCATTGTTTGTCTAAACTTTTCATCGTCCGTGTTCCACATCCATACACTGACTGCACAAGCACTTTCAGAAAAGACATCATAACACTTAAATCTATATTTTATGTTAACAAATTTATTTTCTTCATAAATGTTTTTTCTTGCCATTGCTAGGCCACGTTTTATATCCTCTTTACTTCGGTTATCATCAGTTAGTTTGCTGTGAGGTGTGGTGCCTTTATATCACTCCTGTCTGGAGCCTGTGTATTGGGAGAATGGCTCATGGGTGCACAGTGACAGATGGTCTGAAGCTGGCTCAGTCGAGTATATAGTTCTAATTTTCATCCACCGGAGTGCAGTAGCGGACAGAGACTTTGAAGGAACAGGCCACGAGAATGTTTTTGTGAATTGTTCTGTTTATTTCTTGAAGGATTTTTTGTTTATTTGTGTTTGCACAGTTTTGTATATATTTTTGGTAGTACGAATGATGCGTGGATCTGGTCTGAAGTAAATATGTAGATCATTATTATACTCACAAACGCTGTACGAAGAAGCGTGAGAAATTGTTAAGACAGTGTGAAAGCACAACGGGGAATTTTGTATCATAATATGGTAAGTAAGTTTATGGTGAAAGGAAAGCTAATTCGAGTCAAAATGAAAATAGTTAATAACGTAAAGTATAAATAAAATATCAGAATGTGTATGAGAAAAGACATATTGAGAAGATCGGTGATCAAAAACTTGAGTTCATTAGACACCGATAGTGAGGCAGGCATTTTCATTTAACACAATCCGTGTTTAGTAGCTGTTCATATTTCGGGAAATACGTTACCATAATCTTGCTAACGTGAATGAAAGGGTTTGTGCATGACTGTGTTAGGATTAGCACAGGCTTGGCAGGAAACTTGTAATTCTAAACTTCACAATATACCGAAGTTTTGCCGGTATTTCCACCTTTCGTTCAAAATTAAGACCTTTTCCCGATTTTTAGAATAGTTACGTTGTATGCAGCCTGGTGGAGTCGCAGTACGGTAAGTTCCTGCTCGGCTTTCCTACCGGCGATCTGCTGCGACCAGTTTACAGGTAGGTTCTGGTTTAAACCAAGAAAGTAACCGCGCCGCCGCAGCTGCCCAAATATCAAAACTCACCTACTACTTTAAGTGTCTCGTTACCTAATCTAATTCCTTCAGCATCACCTAATTTAATTCAACTACATTCCAATATCCTTATTCGCACTATTTCATGGCCTACACTAGACGCAGACAGCTGGAGTACACAATTCCTTCCCAGGGGACACAGGGTGGCCACAGGCAGGCCATCTGGCCACCCTCCAACACTAACATTGCCAAATCTATAGTAACAAGGCTGACCCCGCGTTGTAGTGGGACACAGGCCCAAAGCAAATCATGACAGCAAGGCATGTTACTCACGTGAAAAGAACTTCATGGATCAGCAAAATTTTGGTACTTTACTTATGTGAAATTGAAATAATCAAAACAATATTTGGCCTCAGAACGGATTTTACATGCACAAAAATTTTGCATGTGCTACAGTGTTAGGTAAAGGATGTTGCTGGTGGAAGGTGGTTTACGAAGCTGAATGAAGAGTGACTGAATTACTGACCTGGCTGTCCGTTTTTCTTGATCCCCTAAGAACTGATGATATTAAATCTCACCTGTGGTCCTTCTGCTGTCCCAGCTGCTGTCAACATCGGGCTTCATCACGTCTAGCTGGGTTTTAGTGATTCATTGTTAATGAAAGAGACAACAGGAGGAAACCACAGACCAAGAAAGCAAGCAGACAGATCTCGTATGATGTTGCATATCTTGTTTGAAGGCAACACGTTATATGAGAGGTAGCCTATTACACGTGAATAAGGGCTATTGCTCACCAACGAAGTTAAGAAACAGGATAGGCTCACCTTGCTGCAGATCAACACACAATAATAATCAAATATAGCAAATCACGGACTTAATATTGAATGATCCAACCGCTGCGTCTAGAGAAGTACGCCGAAAGATAATTGATTATAATACTAAGTCATGAGAATCGCCGAGACCATCCCAGGCAGGGGCGGTAGAGACTGCTTTTACGGGAATCGCTGCGATTCCCACACCAGCGTTTTGTGTACACCTTATCGTGTCACGTCGCAATTACTACCGATTAGCACGTGGAAACTGTTTACTTACCATGCTGTATTGTGTCGTGCGATCAATAGCCCCTACCCATGTAACTAGCATGCACATTTGTGCTTAATAGCGGCAACTCACTCGCGGACGATGGTCAAGAACTTGTACCTACTAAGAAATGGCTTCAGCAGGGTCTCTAGAGCTTCTCCAGTCACATTTGTTTTCCAAGACAGAGCGACACTGCGTCCAACGACAGGAAGAGCAGCTCCGTGAACACTGTAACTGGTGAGCCTGTCGCGTATTCGTTCCGGTCCGTGAAGGCAGTGCTGGCGCCCTCACAATTGGGACACCTGGAACAGTAGGTCTTTCGCAAGAACGGCGGGCGGGGCATGTGTCCCAACGCCGCCGGCGAAGATGAACTGAGATTCAAGCTAACGGCTACATTAACCTTCTAATAATATGCAGTATTGTGCCAATAATTGCCTGGGAACATTCAAGTGGTATGACTAAATTGCCAATTAATGAACTCGATTTGTAAACTACATGGCCGATCAGCCCGAGTCTTATATAAATCGCCTCGTAATCTAAAGAAGAAGCTAAATCTGTTATTAAAAGTATTGATTACATTTTATTAGGGCACTCTCCCTTTACAAGAGGCCTGAACTGGTGGCTACTTTGCGTCCACGTGTTCTGTGGCTGTGTGGCGAAATACACCAGTGCTACATGGGGTTCCCTAAAACCATTCCGATGATAACAGAGACTCTTTACAGAATATTTCTCCGTCATACGTTTCTTTATATAATATGTATTAGCCGCATCGTACTTTAGGTGCGTATTTTATGTGTATAAGCAGGGTAACCTCGAACCTCTATATCTTGGAAACGGATAAAGACACCAAGAAAACATTCGAAATTGTTCGAGGTCGGGATCTTAGGAATATAGCTGACTCTTTTCAACCATTTGCTATGCGTAGCCGCCATGGAACACGCGATTAGGTTGTAGTAAACGAGATCCACATTTTTGCGGAGTTTCTCGATAACGGGTAAGGATGATTGAAAACGGGAAGATGTCATTTCTAGTTCAATGCCTTTATTCTTTACCGTTAAAATTGGAGGAATTTATTACGGTTAGTTACTTAGATATCTGCTGTTGATGGCTAACAAATGACAAGAAACGCTCTTTTCAGGTTTTCTCAGGAACCGCCAGTGAACCAAATGGTTCTCCGTAAGTCCCTTAATGAACACCGCGAACCATATCAGTTAAAAAAAAGACCAACACCTTTTCTCCATTCGCCTAAGCCGCAGGAAGTGTGTAATATTCAAACTTTGACCCTGCTCTGTATTACAGTTACAGTAAGACGATCGTTATCAGCAGAAAGAAAAAGAATGGGTAGCTTTGAGAGATGAAATAGTGAAGGCAGCAGAGGATCAAGTAGGTAAAAAGACGAGGGCTAGTAGAAATCCTAGGGTAAGAGATTATATGTTGAATTTAATTGATGAACGGAGCAAATATAAAAATGCAGTAAATGAAGCAGGCAAAAAGGAATACAAACGTCTCAAAAATGAGATCGACAGGAAGTGAAAAATGGCTAAGCAAGGATGGCTAGAGGATAAATGTAAGGATGTAGAGGCATATATCACTAGGAATAAGATAGATACTGCCTACAGGAAAATTAAAGAGACCTTTGGAGAAAGAGAACCACTTGTATGAATATCAAGAGCTCAGATGGAAACCCAGTTCTAAGCAAAGAACGGAAAGCAGAAAGGTGGAAGGAATATATAGAGGGTCTATACAAGGGTGATGTTCTTGAGGACAGTATTATGGACATGGAGCACTGAAAGACCTACGTCGAAACGAGGCTTCTGGAGTAGACAACATTCCATGAGAACTATTGATAGCCTTGGGAGAGCCAGCTTTGACCAAACTCTACCATCTGGAGCAAGATGTATGAGACAGGCTAAATACCCTCAGACTTGAAGAAGAATATAATAATTCCAATCCCAAAGAAAGCAGGTGTTGACAGACGTGAAAATTACCAAACTATCAATTTAATAAGTCACGGTTGCAACATAATAACACAAATTCCTTACAGACGAGTGGAAAAAGTGGTAGAAGCCGCCCTTTGTGAAGATCAGTTTGGATTCCGTAGAAATGTTGGAACACGTGTGGCAATACTGACCCTACGACTTATCTTAGAAGAAAGATTAAGGAAAGGCAAACCTACGTTTCTAGCATATGTAGACTTAGAGAAAGATTTTGTGAATGTCGACTGGAATGCTCTCTTTCAAAGTCAGAAGGTGGCAGGGGCAAATACAGGGAGCGAAAGGCTATTTACAATTTGTACAGAAACGAAATGGCAGTTATAAGAATCGAGGGGCATGAAAGGGAAGCAGTGGTTGGGAAGGGAGTGAGACAGGGTTGTAGCCTGTCCCGATGTTATTGAATCCGTATACTGAGCAAGCAGTAAAGGAAACAAAAGAAAAATTCGGAGTATGAATTAAAATCCATGGAAAAGAAATAAAAACTTTGAGGTTCGCCGATGACATTGTATTTATGTCAGAGACAGCAAAGGACTTGGAAGAGCAGTTGAACGGAATGGACAGTGTCTTGAAAAGAAGATATAAGATGAACATCAACAAAAGCAAAACGAGGATAATGGAACGTAGTCGGAATAAGTCGGGTGATGCTGAGGCTATTAGATTAGAAATTGAGACGCTGAAAGTAGTAAATGAGTTTTGCTATGTGGGGAGCAAAATAACTAATGATGGTTGAAGTAGAGAGGATATAAAATGTAGACTGGCAATGGCAAGGAAAGCGTTTCTGAAGAAGAGAAATTTGTTAACATCGAGTATAGATTTAAGAGTCAGGAAGTAGTTTCTGAAAGTATTTGTATGGAGTATAGCAGTGTATGGATGATAAATAGTTAGACAAGAAGAAGATAGCAGCTTTCGAAATGTAGTGCTACAGAAGTATACTGAAGATTAGATGAGTAGATCACATACCTAATGAGGAGGTACTGAATAGAATTGGGGACAAGAGAAATTTGTGACACAACTTGACTAGGAGAAGGGATCGGTTGGTAGGACATGTTCTGAGACATCAAGGGATCACCAATCTAGTATTGGAGGGCGGTGTGGAGAGTAAAAATCGTAGAGGGAGACCAAGAGATGAACGCACTAACCAGATTCAGAAAGATGTAGGTTGCAGTAGGTACTTGGAATTGAAGAAGCTTGCACAGGATAGAGTAGCATGGAGCGCTGCATCAAACCAGTCTCTGGACTGAAGACCAAGACAATAACAACAACAACAAGACGATCGTTCTGTTGGGTATAAAAATGGTCGCTAACCCAGGGTCTGACCAAAGCGCTTGACCTTACCTTACCGTCAGCAATAGAACCCGAAGTGCCGGCCGGTGTGGCCGTGCGGTTCTAGGCGCTTCAGTCTGGAACCGCGTGACCGCTACTGTCACAGGTTCGAATTCTGCCTCGGGTATGGATGTGTGTGATGTCCTTAGGTTAGTTAGGTTTAAGTAGTTCTAAGTTCTAGGGGACTGATGACCACAGATGTTAAGTCCCAAAGTGCTGAGAGCCATTTGAACCAGAACCCGAAGTAGGAGCCCCGGAAAAGTGCCGTTTTTAGGTGCGGTACTATGCAGTATTGTGGTAGCGCTTGCTACTGCGTACGTACCGATACTCTTTGAAATCGCTTCATACATTTACGCTTAATCGACTTACTGTGTAATCAAATCTTTCGTAATATCTCTCAGTCACTCTGATGTAACCTTCTTGCACTAACTATTAATTATCTTGATATCCGTATATTTTCCTTTTCTCCCGTATTTTCGGCAAAACGTATACTCCTTATATTCTCTTAAAAATCACCCTTCTCTTAGTCTTTACTAGGTTATTGTCTATGTGCGACGTGACATAAATATGCTTGGCATAAAGTACCACTTACTATTAAATGTAGTTTCCGCATTGCTGTGGCTAGAAGAGGGGAATGTGGCGTAGCTTCTATTTACACGTGTTATCCCGTGACTTCCGAAGCTGATGAGTTCTTGATGCTACAAAATAACTCCTCACTGACGCAGCAACTGGAGAGGTCACAGTAAAATTCGAGGAAGAGTTGAATGACGTGCAGAAATAGGCGGCCTTGCGTCCGCGTCGTACCGACCCACGACTGATGCCCGTGGCGCAGGGGCACTCCAGCCTGCAGCAGGAAGGTCCTGTTCCTGGGCGCCTTCAAGCAAATTGGCGCTGTTACTAGGGGGAAATCTCTTTCCTCCCAGTGACGTCAGAACGGTTTAATCGTGCACGTCATTTCCGGCGATTTCGATGTTATGAACAGAAATTCTAAGCGTACAGTTGACGCAGACGTATGAGGTGAGTGAACTTTTTACGGTGACATTGTATCCAGCTCCTGGACACGGCTACTCAATCAGAGATGTAGGGTCTGGCCATTACTAAAAATTTGAAGACCTATGCAGAATTACATTTATACTTCTGTTAATTACTTTTCATTAGTACAGTTGGTAAAATACGAAAGTATGAAACATTAATAACTTGAAATGACAGTAGTTGTGATGTAAGGCTTAATCATTCTGCCGTAATGGGAAGAGTGTAAGCACGGCAATCCTTAACCTGACAGATTTTATTTCACGTACTTTTTCGTTTAACTGAAGTGTGCGTACCTATTTAATGATGTCTAAGGTTGTGCTTAAAATTTAGCTTTAAATGGGACTTTAGAGATACCGAAATACGGTGAACCTCATTAGAATTTTAATCCGGTGCAAGGATTTCATAATAAGATTATTAGACAAAAATGTGAGAATTATTATTACAGCTTGACAGAATTAATTACTAACTAAACCAAGTGCTTCGAGGTGGTTACTGAATGTAGTTACAGTCTGAATCTGAGCGATAAATGGACAAATAAAAGGTAAAAAATCAGCACGTCAGTAGAACAGTACTTTATCCCTAATACTTGAGTTGTTTTAGCTCGCTAATAACGTTAATGTTTCAAGATTTTGATGTAGTGCGTATTCGGTAATGACTTTGCTTCAATAAAAAGTATTTACACTATCAGTTATGCTTACAATCCCTCACCCTACATGTCTTCAGTATGTAAACTAAGAGCACTAAAACCAGCGTATAGTTCAGAGGGCCCAAACAATAATATACATAAGCCGCCATGGCTGAAGGGGAAATATTCCTCTACTTAATGCACATGACTTGCTTGAATGTCGAATGATTTACAAGTTACAAGTACTAGATGTTTATTTTCCTGCGAATTGGCAGTATATTTTATCATAAAGGAGAGTACTGGCGTCAGGAAGGACGGTCAAAGAAAAAGGTATTTAATGTAACGCACAATTTTTGTTGCGTTACAGCGTTCTGTCTATAATGGCATCATTAAAGATGTACCGCGTGGGCAGAGTAAAGCAGAAAAGTTCTCATCATCATGTTTAACAAGTTATTTCGATAATACAGTTGCAGGAAACTGTGAATCACTCAAAAACTTGGAAATTTATAATAAGTTTCTATGGAACCAAACTGCTGGGGTCATCGGTCTCTGAAGTGGCCGTGCGGTTAAAGGTGCTGCAGTCTGGAACCGCAAGACCGCTACGGTCGCAGGTTCGAATCCGCCTCGGGCATGGATGTTTGTGATGTCCTTAGGTTAGTTAGGTTTAACTAGTTCTAAGTTCTAGGGGACTAATGATCTCAGAAGTTGAGTCCCATAGTGCTCAGAGCCATTTGAACCATTTTTGTCATCGGTCTCTAGGATTACACACTACTTAATCTAAGTTAAACTGACTTACGCGAAGGGCAACACACACACTCATGCCCGAGGGAGGACTCGAATCTCCGACGGGGGAGAGCCACGCGAACCGTGGCAAGGTGCCCCGGGCCGCGCGGATATCCGACGCGTCGGGAGTAACTGACGGCTGGCCGGAAAATTAGTCCTAAGGCTGACTCTTTCATAATGAACCTATATTAAGCAACACCACTTGATAATAAACAACCACTAGGAAGGATTTACTGAACAACAGACACTTGAAATACAGCGAGTTCTCTATACTGAAATCATTAATCATGCTTATGAAGCTACAAATACAAAATAATTTTTGTAGAGCACATAGAAAAGTCCCGCAATCGGAAAGGTTGTATTTGTTGTTCAAGTTCACTGTCTGAGAAAAGAAAAATAAATTGGAAAAAGACTTCTTTTAAGAAATAATTTAAAACATATCCAAATATAAACGTATCCTCTAGAATCAAACACTATACCAACTACTCAAACTGGATGGATGTATTAATATAAGTGCAGGTGACTGCAGAAATCAGACAGCTGCAAACGTAAGTACACTTATTTTTCATACGTATACATGTTTTTGTACATAATTCCTTCTGCAGTACGCGCTGCTTGTCCATGATTAGTTGACAATTAGCGCGGTGACTGTTGTCGGCAGTGTGAGGCGTGGCGTTCCCCCGCATTAGGACTGCCAAGGGGAGAGTTCCAAAGACAAATGGTTCAAATGGCTCTGAGCACTATGGGACGTAACTTCTCAGGTCATCAGTCCCCTAGAACATAGAACTAATTAAATCTAACTAACCTAAGGACATCACACACATCCATGCCCGAGGCAGGATTCGAACCTGCGACCGTAACAGTCGCGCGGTTCCAGAATGCAGCGCCCAGAACCGCTCGGCCACTCCAGCCGGCTCCAATGACAGAAAGGTACCACAGAACGTGTGTCGCAGTGTTCACAACACTATCCGAGTATTGTGCTTTTACGAAAGCAGATGTGACACACGCGGAAACGTTGGCAGCGCTCTGTACAAATGAATATCTTTACAACTAATGCCGATTCTCTGCACTGCTAGCAGCACCAATAAAACAGGCAACTAACCGAGGCCAAACTGTACCTATCAGTTCAATTATCTGCAGTTTGAGGAGTTCAAAGATTTCCTTCAGTATGTACTAATAATTATATTAATATTATCTACTTCGTCCAAACGATGATCATTTCCGATGCATATATCGTCTCATTTCTTATCGAGCGTGCCAATTTGAAATTAAGTTTCATTTTTTCTTAAGAATCAAACTTGTTGGTGAAATGTGAACGGGACATAAAGCAGACCCAGTACCGTAAAAGGGACGTATGTTTTAATCTTCTTCTTAGATCAGTGTGGAGCTCTTTCAAAAATTGTTTTTCTAGCAGTTGCCACATTGACTTTTCGTCTTCTCCGAGAACTGTAGTCCTCGTTGTATCTTCCAGCGCAGGAAAACAAGTAGCTGACATTTGGCGAGGCGATCGAACGAGGTGTGTACGATGTGCCCTCATTGAAGACGGCAGAAGCTGCAGCAGCGGTCAGGTGCTTCCAGGAATCGGCGTCTGGAGACGTCACGTTCTGCGAAAGCCGGTGTAGCGCCGGCTGCTGCTGCCGGTTTATATGGAGGCGGAGGCGCCTCCCCGGCCAGTCGCAGACAGCATGCGCACCCGGGAGGCAGTTATTACCGCGGCGCTCGTGGCGGTGTTCGCGCTGGCCTTCGCCGCCGCTGAAGACGCGCCGGTAAGCGACCAGTCATTCCCTATTAACGTGTGGGAGATGTTCTCAAGGATCTTCTCAGTGTGCTCTGGCACAAGGAGTCTGCAGTACTAGTAGGGACTTTCGAGACGTAAACGACATAAAATTCAGAATCTCCGTATAAAAGAGCTTTTGTTTGTCCTTTGCAGTGTGCGAAGTATGTGAGTCACATGGATGTGCTGTGATCGTGGAATGTAAAATTCTGAAGCAAAAGAAACAGTTGTGTGTCGTTGCTGGTGACCTCGAGAGTTAACTAGGTTCTTTCGACCAATCGGAAAGGATTCCCTTCCTCCGCTCACATTAGCCTGTTCACTCGCGCTGCATGAGACTTGTGTCGTAAACGTATCTGTTGAGTGTAGGTGACTATAATGATGTGCTTGATGTCAGGTTTAATCGCACACTGTGTGGTGATGACAGACGGCGAAATGCGGTGCGGGCAGTCAGCCTATTCCCCTCGAATAGCACTAAGGGGCCCACCGAGCTTAACGTTCCAATCCGGCGTCTAGATCACCACCAAGAGATTCACATGCCGTCTCATTGAGACTCTATGGTCCGCAGCTCGTGGTCGTGAGGTAGCGTTCTCGCTTCCCACGCCCGGGTTCCCGGGTTCGATTCCCGGCGGGATCAGGGATTTTCTCTGCCTCGTGATGACTGGGTGTTGTGTGATGTCCATAGGTTAGTTAGGTTTAAGTAGTTCTGAGTTCTAGGGGACTGATGACCGTAGATGTTAAGTCCCATAGTGCTCAGAGCCATTTGAACCATTTTTTTTTGAGACTCTATGGACAAGTTCTGAATTAAATTCAGGACATTGTCGGAAAATATGATGATAAAAATTGTTTGCCAAACTCTCGGTCCTCGTTGCTGCCCGAATACTGGTGGTGAAATTTTCATCTAGCAACAAGAATCGAACGGAATGCCTGTGTCTCCATGTAGGACGCCTCCACGCCCTCAAACATTAACGACCCTCACTATGTAAACCAAATCGACAGACTGGAAACGTGCCGAATCATAACTCCCCAACGATTTTATACTCTAGTTGTTTTTTAAGTAACTGGCTACCAACCAACACAGCCAGATAAATTCATTTAATTCTCTCATATTAAATTTGTAACGTAAACATGAATGATGATTTCTGTTACTATTTTTTGTTACTCTGGGAAATACATAAGATAATCGGCGTTTTAAAACCCAACACAAATCAGAGACGGTTTTTAAAATAGCAGCCTCAACTTTATGAGCCACCGATACACAGTACCCTCTATCGGTGCACTGATAACGCACTGGACCGATATCCGGGAGTACAACCGTTCATATCCCCATACGACCAACACCATTAATCCAAAATATAAGTTTGTGGTCCATCGCCCCGCGGGATTAGCGGAGCGGTGTATGTCGCTGCAGTCATGGACTGTGCGGCTGATCCCGGCGGAGGTTCGAGTCCTCCCTCGGGCATGGGTGTGTGTGTTTGTCCTTACGATAATTTAGATTAAGTAGTGTGTAAGCTTAGAGACTGATGACCTTAATAGTTAACTCCCATAAGATTTCACACACGTTTGAACATTTTTTGTGCTCCATCTGAAATGACGCCGTCTTCCTCTCTTCTTTCTTTGGCTCTTCCAAGTCAGTGTCCGCTAGACTAAGACGAAGCGGCCGTGCTACTCAACTTCATACGATCACACTCCTTGAGATTTTGAGGTGAGACGTGACAATAATCTTTAAACTACTGCTGCTGGAGAAAAAAACCAACGTTTCGGCGACTGTTGCAGCGGCCTTCTTCTGCGTCTACTGGTGATTTCTAGCTATGCAGTGTAACTTATATCTTGTTGTTATTGTTCACTGCGCATGCATTAGGTCGTAATTTTAAAAAAGATATTTCGTTTCATTGGTCAATTAAGGAAGACTGAGAGGGAACTTTATTTTAATAGGTTATTGCTGTGGAGAGAGAGCGTAACCTCTGTTGTCTAGTGGCTCTTGTGTTATGTGCCGTGATTGGTGGTCACCGTCGAATGAGAAGTTGGCGCCGGCCGCTGTGGCCGAGCGGTCCTAGGCGCTTCAGTCCGGAACCGCGCTGCTGATACAGCCGCATGTTCGAATCCTGCCTCGGGCATGGATGTTGTGATGTCTTTGGGTTAGTTGGGTTTAAGTAGTTCTAAGTCTAGGGGACTGATGACCTCAGATGTTAAGTACCGTAGTGCTCAGAGCCATTTGAACCATTTTTTGAGAAGTTGGCTCCCGCTTACCAAATGCTGGACGTCGGCCGCGCGGCGGAAGTTACTCGCTGGTAGTGCTCGTGCCTCGTGTTGACAGTGCGGTCAGTTCGGCTGTGATTGCTGGCAGCCAAGATGGGGCAAGCCTGAGTCCATCCGCTCTGTTTTCTTATGAAGTATTTCGATGGCATCTCTGATTTTGCGTTTTGTCATAACCGGCTGCTTGGCCTACACACAGGCTTCGCTGAATTTTATTTCTTTTCCGAAATATTGCTGATGTTCTGCCACTACACATTTGTTGTGCTGCCCTAGACGCATATAGCGTTCGTGTTCCCGAATGCGTGTTGCTATTAGCCTGCCTGTTTCGCCGATGTATGCCTCTCCGCATTCGCATTCAACATTGTACACGCCTGCAGTGTGTAATGCATCCAGCTCCACCCATAGCAGAGGAACTCGGTCATCTGTTCTTTGGCACTCCATGCACAGCGCCTAAGTGATGCTCAAAAAATAATACCTGAGCTTATAAGGCTACGCACAACGTTTCTAGCCAATGGCTACAGCCATAAGTCGATCCACAGAGCCTTGTCGACGAGTATAAGTAAGCAAGATAAGCAAGAAATGGAGAAACTGTAGCCAACAGTGCGCTTACCTTACGTGAAAAATGTTGCTGACTGAATAGGCAAAAACTTCCGCCGGGTTGGAATGCAGCCAGTCTTCTACAGTTGTCGCAGGGCTTCACTAAGGACACGGGGGACGCATTACACACTGCAGGCGTGTACAAGTTGGAATCCGAATGTGGAGAGGCATACATCGGCTAGACAGGCAGACCAATAGCACCGCGCATACGGGAATACGAACGCTATAGTCATCTAGGTCAACACAACAAATATGGTGGCAGAACATCAGCAAGATTGCGGAACAGAAATAAAATTCAGCGAATCTGTGTGTTGGTCAAGCAGCCGGCTATGACGAAACGCAAAATCAGAGAGGCCATCGAAATACTTAAACACCCTAACAACATGAGCAGGAAAGATGGACTCAGGCTTGCCCCATCTTGGCTGCCAGCAATCAGAGCCCAACAGACCGCACTGTCAACAAGAGGCACGAGCACTACCGGCGAGTAACTGCTGCTGCGCGGCCGACGTCCAGCAGTTGGTAAACAGCAGCAAACTTCTCATTCGACGGTGACTACCAATCACGGCACATAACACGCTCTCCCTCCACCGCAATAACCTATTAAAATAAAGTTCCCTCTCCTTCTTCCTTAACTGACCAATAAAACGAACTATCTTTTTAAAATTATGACGTGATGGCTTGCGCAGTGAACAGTTACAACAAAATATACGGGACATTGAATAGCTAGAGCCGGCCGGAGTGGCCGAGCGGTTAAAGGCGCTACAGTCTGGAACCACACGACCGCTACGGTCGCAGGTTCGAATCCTGCCTCGGGCATGGATGTGTGTGATGTCCTTAGGTTAGTTAGGTTTAAGTAGTTCTAAGTTCTAGGGGATTTATGACCACAGCAGTTGAGTCCCATAGTGCTCAGAGCCTTTTTTTTTTTTTTTTTTTTTGCATAGCTAGAACGCATCAGTAGACGAAGGAGAAGGCCGCTGCAATCGTGGCCGAAAAGTTGGTTTTTTTCTCCAGCAGCAGTAGTTCTATACATTATGACACTGTATCATATCCAAAAAACTTTTATGTCGACTGACTCTCAGTCCGGCTTTCGCCGCCGTGCAGTGCGGACGCGTTGCTGTTTCCGCCTGCGGAGCGCGCTCGCTGTTGTTTACATTTCCGCGGCCGTCACTTACGTGTCGCTTACGTGCTCTAGAACCATGGCCAACCGTTTTAGAAAATCTACTTTACGATTCACCTTCTGCAACGACTACGCACGACCGAAGGCCTTGGAAGTGGAACGCTTCCTACGCGACGTTGCTAAGATCCCAGCTTCCGATATCTTGGGCATCCATTTATCCATATTAAGCAGTACGGTGTACGTCAAAGTCGTCAATGACGCGGTATGTGAAAGAATACTTCGTGACACCAACCATGGCTTACGCTTTTGCCACGCCGACGGCAATGTCGGAGCGGTCACCGTCGACCATGCCGGCTTAGGAATGCGCACCATACGAGTTTTCGAACTCCCGTTCGAGCTCCCGGCGGAAGACGTTATCGCGGCTTTCCGCCCATATGGCACTGTACATGGCCACACTGCCGAACGCTGGGCGCAATTCCAAACGTACCCCGTTCTTAACGGTGTACGGCAGATCACCATAGATCTCCATCGCCACGTGCCATCTTACCTGCAAATTAGCGGGTGCCGCGCGGTTGTCATATACGACGGCCAACCCAAGACCTGTTCCGGGTGCGGCAAAGAAGGCCACCTCAGATCTGAGTGTCTTCAGCGACGAATCACCCAATTGCCATCCGCTACCGTGACGCCTCCGACTCCGACGACGGTTTTACCGGTCACCTACGCATCCTCGCTCTCTTCTCCTCCCACGGCCGCCACCCGTCGGCCCACGTACCGGTGACCCTTCCAGATGCTACGGATACCGCCGGGGCCGACACGTCGCGCTCAAAGCCTGACGCTACTCCGGCGCCACTACCAATAGCGACGACTTCCGACCCCCACCCGCACGACCATATGGACGCCCCGTCAATTGACGTTCCCGCGACGGCCTTCCTCTCGGAGCGACGCGACTCTCTTCCGTCTTCCGACACGGAGGGACGAACCCGCAAACAACGTTCACCTAAGAGGCGCAAGAGGCGGCGCCATACGGTCTCGGAACGAGACGGATCACCTCCCCCTGATGCTGCAGAGGCCGTCCGACCCGACGAGGCCTCGGAGAACCTACACGACGACACGAATGACGACAACATGACGCCGACTGTGGCTGTGTCGATGCCTACTCTACTGACTCGCACAGGTGCTCCTGAACCAATGGACTCCACCGCTGCGACTGCCGCCGAGACGTCCTCCGCCCCTACGACCGACGTGGAACATACGACCATCACCACGACAGCGCCTTCAATGGTGTGGAGTGAGGACGTCGATGAGGACCCGGACCATACTTTGGAGACAGAGTTACCCCAGACGGAAGCATCGTTACGCCGCTGATAACGCCGTCAGGTGGCGTACGGCACGACTCGCCGTTGCCTCGCCCCTCATCGTTCTCCGCCTGTGGAGTACCCCTCCACGGCGGGGTACGGCTCCAAACCTACCGAATAGCGACGATCAACACTAACACCATTAGCTCACCCGTGAAACTTCAACTGCTGCGAGAGATGATATGGGCGTCGGACGTCGATATCGCACTACTACAGGAAGTACACTGGGCCACACTTCCAGACGTCGCGGGATATAACACTTATCCTTCTCCTGGTGACCATCTGGGACGCGGCGTAGCCATCTACGCCAGAGAAGGCATTCCAGTGGCCGATATCACATACCTTCCATCTGCCAGAGGCATGGCCGTCACCGTCATGGGGACGCGTATCGTCAACATTTACGCTCCGTCAGGCTCCACCCGCAGACGCGACAGGGCCCTCTTCTATTCAGAAGAAATCGCTCCTTTGTTTCTTGGACGCTGCGACCATTACTTGCTTGGGGGTGATTTTAATTGTGTCTTGCACCCTAAAGATCAAGTGCCCCACTACAACACCTGTCAAGAACTGCGTCTTGTCGTCCGAGATCTGTTGCTCCGCGACACTTGGGAAGTTCAGCACGGCGACGCGCCAGGACATACTTACCAGACGAGTCACTCCGCGAGCCGCCTTGATAGAATTTACGTCTCTCGGGAACTCACACCTGCAGTCCAAGGTGCTGAACTTTGGCCTCTGGCCTTTTCGGACCACTGCGCCTACATCTGCAACATTCTCTTTCCCAAGCAAGTGGTCTGGCGTAGTCGTGCACCGTGGAAGCTCAACACCACCCATCTTCATGATCCCGAGTGTCTTCAACGTGTTACCGAGACATGGGCCACCTCTGAACGTCGCGTACCTACATACTGCACGACCTTGACCTGGTGGCTGGAATGTGCCAAACCTGCCATTCGACGTACTTTGATTCAGTATGGAAGGGAGGTAGCTGCGTGGCGCCGGCACACTACCGACTATTTCTACGCCGTTCTCCGCGACCTGGACGCCCAACCGCCCACCCCCGACACCCAGAGGGAACGCAGCAGAATTAAGGCGCAAATTGTAACGTTGACACGCCGTAGACTGCAGGGGGCTATGGTGCGAACCCGATGTCAAGATTCGGCGGAACAAGAACATCCCACCATGCATCATATCGCCTCCGATAGGAAACATCGACGACAACAACTCATCACCGAGATCAACACCTGTCACGGCCAGCACGTCACTTGCCAGGCCGAAATCGTCAGTGCCTTTGTCGACCACTACCGCACGATGTACCAGGAGGAGACCACCGACAACCACGCTGAGGAGTCTGTGTTACCACACGTAACTCGCACCCTCACCAACGACGAAGCGGACGAGATGATGGAGCCAATTACGCGTGACGAAGTCCACGATGCCATCAAAAAAGGCGCTCTGAATAAGTCACCTGGTGTCGACGGATTGCCGATAGAATTTTATCGCGCTTTCCTCACACTAATGGCGTCACGGTGGACAATGATGTTCCACGAACTGCTGACGATGGGGAACGCCGTACCGCCGTCCTTCGTCACGGGACTTATTATACCCATCCACAAACCGACACCAGGCGTGACGACAGCACATTACCGTCCCCTGACCTTGCTAAACGCAGACTATAAAATTTTTACACGCCTACTGGCAACGCGATGCCGCAAGGTCCTGCCTAGCATTCTATCCCCGGAACAGACAACTCAGGGCGGCTCAGTTAATATACAAACGGCCACAGGAGAATGTCGCGATTTAATTGCACTGGCAGCGGCGTGCAAACTCCGCGCCGCAGTGGTTGCCATTGATTTTGACAGCGCATTCGACAAAGTGCGGCATCTTTTTCTGTTCTCAGTGATGGACCGTATGGGTTTTCCACCAGCCTTTATCGACGTTATCCGGCGCCTGTACGGCACAGCCGAATCGCTGATTCAGGTTAATGGCCGTGTGGCGGGACCAGTGGCGATTCGGCGTTCCGTACGGCAAGGCTGCCCACTTTCGACCCTACTCTATGCCATGAACCTGGAGCCACTCATCGGGAGTCTGACTAGCCATCTTTCTGGTCTCACTTTGCGACAGCACAGTTTTCAATGTCGTGCGTATGCGGACGACCTCCTCCTCTTGATCCGCTCACGGAGTGAAACACACACGGTACTTGATTTGATATCAACGTACGGCACTGCAGCGGGCAGTACCATGAATGTGGCTAATCCGCGGCGATGTCCATTGGACGCGGCCTCTCACACGCTGACTTAGCACCTCTCCCGTGTGTACAAAAACTACGATACCTTGGTATTATTTTCACCTCCACCGTGCGCCGCTCCGCTGCCATCAATTTTCGGCGTGCACTGCAAACTATCCGCACGACGGTGAGACAAAATCTTCTCCGACGACTCGATTCTTTACAACGTGTCCAATACCTCAATCAACATGTGGCGTCCAGAATGGTCCACATCGCACAGGTACTTCCGCTGCCATCAACAATTGGACGCAGCCTCCAGGCTGCCTTCGGATACTTCCTTATGGCCGGTACGCTCTTTATGGTCCGCTACGACACGCTCACCCTTCCCACGCGAACGGGAGGCCTCGGCCTTGTCAATGTGCGACTCCGAGCGGCGTCCTAGTACATGTCCACCACGCACAAGCAGTGGCACGGGGGCACCTCCCTTACGCGCAGCTTGCTGGAAATTCTTGTACCCGCAACCATAACACCACCGGTACCAGTCGGACACATCAAGCACCATCTGGCGCACATTTCTGATTTCATCGTCGACTTTAGTTACGCTCACACACACTTACCGACCACGCGTTCTCCTCAACCTAAAGATTTTTACACCACACTGCTTCGTTCCATATCCAGCAACAATATCGAAGTGAAACATCCGTCCAAGCGGTGGCCCACGGTTTGGCGTCATATCCACCAGCCTTTTCTTCCCTCCCACGTCCGGGCAACATGGTACCAAGTCGCAAATGAAAAATTCGCCACAAATCATCGCCTTCACGCCATCGGACTACTGGACTCTCCACTTTGTTCCATTTGCCACCTCGTGGATGACGATGTCCATCAACTGACTTGTGCTGCCACCAGTGACGTCTGGAAACTGGCCCGACAGTTCGTTGCCTGTTACCTCCGCGTTCCACCGGACTCGATTGACCCATGGACTTTTATCCATCCTGAGAATACTTATTTCCCCGCCGCCAAAAATCATGCAATTGTATGGGTCAAGGGATGGACGATCACCTACATGTATAATGATGGCGACAAATCACGCCTTGATTTCTGGCAGTACTTACAAACCGCCCACAGTCAAGTCGAACACCGACCGCGCTACCGCGCCTTCTTCGCCAATTACCTACATGCGATCTTTACGTCACCCCCGCTCAGTTGGATGATGCCACACGCCGACAACACTCCCGCCCCCCCCCCCCCCTGCTGACATCTGAGACTCCCCGCGCTACTTTCTATATTGTAACTCACAGTGGAGTAGGCGCATGGACACGCGCCTCCTTTCTTTTATGCACTATACCAGAACACAGTGGTTTTTCCCTCACTCCACTGTAAATTTGCTTCACACCTCTTGCTTGCATCAGGATTATTATTCTTTTTTCCTACACCTTGTTCATAAAAACAAAAAAATTGCTCGCCTGGCACGAGTATAATGTTATTTTAGCCGGAAGGATGGCATTTCTGTTGCATTTAAGTTTGTACCAATAAAGATCTTTTGTTAATTTACCCTGTTCCTGGTAAAAAAAAAACTTAATAATAAAATAAAACTAAATATAAAAGCTACTTTGAGGGAGTGATTCAGGGACGGGAGGGGGGACACATCGCGGCCAGGCCTCGGGTTCCGACCCCTGCCCGCCTTGTCTCCACCTACTCATAACTGAACACTCTTGTATGACAAAAAAAAAAAAAAAAAAAAAGCGGTTAAAGGCGCTACAGTCTGGAACCGCACGACCGCTACGGTCGCAGGTTCGAATCCTGCCTCGGGCATGGATGTGTGTGATGTCCTTAGGTTAGTTAGGTTTAAGTAGTTCTAAGTTCTAGGGGACTTATGACCACAGCAGTTGAGTCCCATAGCGCTCAGAGCCATTTTTTTTTTTTTTTTTGCATAGCTAGAACGCATCAGTAGACGAAGGAGAAGGCCGCTGCAATCGTGTCCGAAAAGTTGGTTTTTTCTCCAGCAGCAGTAGTTCTATACATTATGGCACTGTACCGTATCCAAAAAACGTTTATGTCGACTGACTCTGACCGTGGAAGCCTACGCAGTTATGATTAAGGGTTTGCAGAAATCAATTATATTTGTCGTACAAGTCGTCTTGTTGTAGATTTGTTGCCACGTTTGCCTTTCGAAATCGTCTTTAAACGTCTGTATTGCTAATGGAGTCATATCTTTAAATATTTGTTTACTGCTTTGGGATATGACTGTGCTGTGATTCTTTTCAGTGTTACGATCTGTGCCTTGCGGTCTGATAGACGGTTACTAATTCTTCTCCACTGTGCCAGTCTACGAAGATATCATCTATGACCATGATAATGTTTCCCTGAACTCTACTTGAAACTATATCCTTTGTACCAGGTTGTAAGATGCATGTAAATCCATTGACATTCTTACCTCTGGGAATTCAGTCTGAAAGTTTACCTTAAAATCACCATATAAAACCAGTTTTTTTAACTTTTTTAAAGAATTGAGCCTAGAACAGCGTCAATTCTGAATCTGTAGTCTAAACTGGAGATCTCCAAAGCTGACGATTTTATCCCCTGAAAATTCAAACCCTCCTGCACAGCTTTCAAATATTTAGTCTTTACAATGTTTTGATATCTCATCTCTCTTGAATAAGACTTCAGTGACACTTCCTTTCTGCAACGAACTCCTTGCATAGAAATCAGTGAGCTGTACCCCTCTAAAGAAAATGTTAGTATATCCTCCCTTCGTAAATGATACGCTGAGGTACAAATAATGTCACTGTCAAGATCTAATAGCAGTTTGTCTTCTTGGCATTAATTTCCACAACATTTTAATGAAATAAACTTACTGCACTTTATGATCTTCATTCCCATTAACTGAACTATCCCCAGTGTCAATGAACCTTAGTCAAATAGGGATACTTCCTACATTACTTCATCCTAGAAAAGGTCTAGTCCTTCTATACGTTATCACCAGTATGTGGCCGACCCCACCAAAATGTGTGTCTTATCAGCAGTCATGAGCGCCTTCTAGAGTATCATATTAATTCGTCTCATGGCACTGTCAAGATAGCATTTGCAACTGACCTACCCTATTGTTGCTTGCTTTAAAATCACTGTGACAAGATTGAGCACTAGAGACAGTTGGGCGATGTACGGCTTCCTTCTGAATATTTTCTCGATTTCGTCATAGGGTCGACATGTGCATTGTGTGCTATCATACCCAGCAACTCAACTCACTGCAAAAATAATATTACCCCACGATGGTTTGGTCAAATTTATCTAAGCTTCCGCAAGTAATACGAATTTAACTAAATGCAAGTTATAATAAAAGAAAATATCAATAAAGCGGTGAAAAGGATTACATTCGCCTGAGTTACTGATGTACCCAACACCAAAAAGTTTTTATTGCAATGAACTGGTGATTCTTAGATCAGTTAATGCACACCTCGCTCAAGACCTCCGCTAAACAGTAGCACTGTCATATAATGCAGTTTTGATAATAACGACGACATGTTTCTCGAAAATAACGGGGAACAACTAAAAAGTGATGCCATTGTTTTCTATGCATCGTTTACGTCCCCATATATTTGAGACTGCACAATTCTGGCGTGCTCAGCCTTCATGTTAAGGACGTCTGAAGGTTATTGCATGAAGTCTCATTGTTAACATTATGGATATCATGCATCTTCACGAAACTATGCTAAGGCTTTCGAATGCCAGTAAGAAGTACATTATTCCATTAAAAATATAGTTCAGTATGTTATTAGTTTAAAAAAGTAGGAGAATTACACGTAATGCGAACTTCTTACCCCTGTTCACTTGTCAAAAGTAGTTACTCTACCGTGAACCGTTTATGAAATATAATAGACGTCTACGTAACATAGAATTATATTCCTATTTTCTTGGTACTTGTTTTATTTTGCACACCAAGGATAAAAAGTTTCCTTCCGTACCAGTTACACAGAATTGCATTTCGCAGACTGATGGCTTGCACATGCAATTTATTTGAAAATATATGCGTAGTAAGTTTTTAGGATAGCGAAAAGACCTTACTACTGCAGGTATCAGCTGTGGCGGTACGATTTTTTTCCTAATCAATAATATACACTACTGGCGATTAAAATTGCTACACCACGAACATGACGTACTACAGACGCGAAATTTAACCGACAGGAAGAGGGTGCTGTAATATGCAAATCATTAGCTTTTCAGAGCATTCACACAAGGTGAATTAATTTAGCAATATCAACTCAAAAATTCAATGTCTCTGTACCAGTGTAAAAGGCATTACATTTGTGTAAACGAATATATGATCCTTTCCAAACATAGGACATCATCGTCAAATGTTACGATATATCATAGCATCTGTGATACACGTATGTTTGCAAGCTCTTTGTATGTATCAAAACATGTGGTGCGTGGTAGGAGTCGGCTCAGTGACAACTCTTAAGTGTTCAGTGAGAACAATTTACGTGTGCGACAATAGGAATGCAGTGGGAATGCATTTACATATGCTGGACGAATTTTATGAAAACAAACACTCGAAACCGACGTTTCACGTAAGTCACATGCAACGAAAATCTGTAACGCAACCATCTGTGTGTGGCGTGTTTATAATTATGTTTTATTTATATTTTAGGACAATTAATCTGTAAAAAACACACCACATGTCATAAATAAAGCTTGTAAACCGTCTGAGGATGAATCACAATGATCCGAAACCGGTAACGGTACCCTCTGAATAAAGGAACTGAAAGTAAATTTGTGGCTGGTTGCTGTCCTAACACCATCAATACTTTGTGAACATTTCGCTATGGTCTGACGGTCAGGCAACTTGCACAAAATAAGTACGAAGCTGAAAAATTGATTTCACGAAACACACGAAATCTCTTTTTCCATGTAAAGCAGAATTCAATAGATCCGTTAACAGCTCCAATAAAAACCAAAATTTAAACGTTACACAGCGACACTCTCACTTCAAAGAATTATACTAGAGCGACTAACGACGTATTTGCCACATTGCTTAAGCGATGAGGAAACCCAACAAGCAGCGACGCATGCAAACATAAGGAGGCGCAAGACTGTGAATGGAGTGAAAACCAGACTCAGTTGGTATATGTTCCAGGCCTGTGACGCCTTGGAGAAATTTATTGCTTTGATTCCTCACCGTTGGTGAGGAGTTTAATGAACTAAAAGATAGGTTCGGTTATTACACAGGACAACTTTAATTAAAATGGATAGTTGAATCCTATCGAGGATCACAACCGTTCCTGCAGCTCCGTCGCTCCTTCCTGCAGTTTACAGACAAATAATAGTTGACCTGCAAACACTACGTGTCACCTCGACCTTTCGGAATCAGAGTTCGCAGCCGACAGTAAACACTTCAGTAGTGACTGTTTGAGCTTCTTAGGGACATTTGGAAGCGTTACAGAGGAATGACAGAGGTGCTGCAATTGAATTCAGAATCCTTATTTTGACTTCAATCACAATGTGAATGGTGAGGTAGCCTTCACAATATGGAAACGGTTGTGAATCCTCAATTAGGGAGTACTGTTGACACAAAGAAACTAGCCACTGGCAAAGAACACATAAAACACACAAGAGAGTAATAACAGCTCGTTTCAGTCCTTAGGGAATATTGCTAGATGTATCAAGAAAGTGAATTGATTGGAAGGTAATAAATAAGCAGTTAATGAGATATGTGGCTGGAAGCGATGACGAAGAGGGCCCGGACGCTTGAGCGCTTTGCCAACTACAGAAGCATCTCTGAGCTGGCGGTCGGCCTGTTGCAGAACTCGACGCGAGCACGTGTTGTTACAGAAACTGCCAAAATTGCACACGTCTTCTGGGATGCAAGCGAATTCATGTCATGAGTTTCCAATGCACATAACCTTAAGGTAATGAAGTTCAGCATATGGAACAACTAACATGGCAGCAGATCCACGTACCAATCTTCACTATGTACCGAAATCAACCAATTTCTGGTAAATACTTGCTCCCAGTGGGATTGGGAGCGTATGATACTTGCTGACCCCCACCAATAAAAAGTCCTAATACCTGGCAACACATCGATCGGTTTGGAATAGCAGGAAAAATACTTTTGTGGGAGAAATCGTACTATCAAATTTACCAACTCATTAATTATGTACGCTGTGAACCCCTTGATGGCGACTGTTTGATCCGTGACCTCATCTATAGCTCAAACCTCTTCCTGTAATTAACATCAATTGAACGTTTCTTAGTTCTTTAGTGGAAGTTCTAAACGCTAGAAAAGTCTCCTGTTGACATCTGAGATGGCAATATGGTCAAGTGGCCAACTGCCAACAAAGAATCAAT
Source organism: Schistocerca piceifrons (assembly GCF_021461385.2). Taxonomy (NCBI): domain Eukaryota; kingdom Metazoa; phylum Arthropoda; class Insecta; order Orthoptera; family Acrididae; genus Schistocerca; species Schistocerca piceifrons. The sequence continues at coordinate 513,269,707 of NC_060138.1, forward strand.
TGGTCTATTAATCAATCATATGACGCAGCCATCTCCTTTCTATAAAAACTGAGTGAATTTGGTAGAAATGAAGGAGAAAAGTTGGACAAACAAAACGAAAGAAGCTAATGGAAACGGAGAAGCAATGAGAAAGTTTGCTACAGTACTGAAATTGAGCCTTGTTTCAGGAGTATCCACCTCCGGACGTGTACAGCCTCCATGTGGTGAGCCACGTGCGGAACCGGTACGCCAAGACAGTGGTGACCAGCAGGGTGGCCAACACAGCCAACGTGTCCAGAGAAATCAGCTTCGACGCCGTCCTGCCGGAGACTGCCTTCATATCGGGATTCGTCATGTGAGACCCTCTAGCAGCCTGCTATTAATGCAACTTCTCTTATGTGTGGTATCACGAATAGCGCCAGTGATAGGGTGTGCACTGTAAGGTGTCTGTTGTGTTGTTGCAGAGAGATGGACGGCAAGGCGTACGAGGCGTACGTGAAGGGGAAGGAGGAGGCGCGCGAGGAGTACCAGCAGGCCGTGCAGGCCGGGCAGGGCGCCGCGCACGTGCAGCTCAGGTAGCGGCGGCTGCTCTCACAGCGCTCAGTCGTAATGCGTGGGCTCTCACGTCCAGAAATCTGAAAGCTTGCCCACAGGTAGCAGTGTTTCTCCTGCGTCAACCTTAGCTCATGCCTTGAGGCCTCCGGAAAGTCGTCAGTACAAAAGTAAAATCTCAAGCCGGAAACTGTAAAATGGAACAGTAAACGGGACGGTAGCAACGATGATGATCTACATGGAACATTTAAGAGTTGATTTGTTTAGCAAAACGTCTGTGGTCATTTTCCCAAAACACACAATGAATACCAATTATTGAGATATCACCAATTTGGAGATATAAAATCGGATACTCAAAATTACGCATATCACTTAATGTCAAGACATAATTGATGTTAGCTTAGCTTACGAAGATGATAACATACGTAGGGTGACCATTATATCAAATAAAATCGTCATAACTTGTGAATGATTTTCGTTAAGAGGTACAAACTGCACATTTGGCTGCGGGGCACGATGGGAATTATTATTGTTTGGTTTAGCCACAAAGCCCACTTTCATTTGGATGGGTTCGTCAATAAGCAAAATTGGCTCGTTTTGTGGACTGAGAATCCGCATTTCGCGATCGAGAGGTCTCTTCCCCCTCAACGGGTGACTATGTGGTGTGCACTGTCAAGTCACGAACAATCGGTGCGATATTCCTTCATGGCACGGTGACTACCCAACGGCACGTGAAGGTTTAGGAAGATGACTTCATCCCCATTATCCAAGGTAACCCCGATTTCGACAGATGTGGTTCACAAGACGGAGTTCGAAGCAGAAGACAGTTTGATGTCCTGGAGAAGCACTTTGGGGACCGTATTCTAGCCCTGGGATACCCACAAACCACTGGCATGCTCCTCGATTGGTCGCCATATTCTCCGAATCTGAACACATGCGATTCCTTTCTGTGGGGCTGTATTAAAGGCAAGGTGTATAGCAATCACCCCAATCCATTGCTGAGCTACAAACAGCTATTAAGGAGGCCATCGACATCATCGATGTTCCGTCACCTCAACGGTCATTCAGAATTTCGCTATTCGTCTGCGACACACCATCGTCAATGGTGGCAGGCATATCGAACATGTCATAACCTAAATACGAATGTCTATAGTGACGTTTACATGTTGAATAAGTGTGTGCGGGCCGTAGTTTGTAACTAATTTGCTTTTTTTCATATAGTTCAATGACTGTGCATGACTGTTTAAAGTATACAGACAGCATGCTTCATGTTCTTATTACAGGGATCTAGCGGTTGTAGAGGGAACTAGGTAGATAAATTAATAAGCAATCAATCTCCTGAAATGTATGATCTGGATTTAAAATAAGTTTGCCGGCCGGTGTGGTCGAGCGGTTCTAGGCACTTCAGTCTGGAAGCGCGCGACCGCTCCGGTCGCAGGTTCGCATCCAGCCTCGGGCATGGATGTGATGTCCTTAAGTTAGTTAGGTTTAATTAGTTCTTAGTTCTAGGGGACTGATGACCGCAGATGTTAAGTCCCATAGTGGTCAGAGCCACTTGAACCATTTTTTGAACAATTTAAAATAAGTTTAAATATCAAACCATTTTATATATGTGGGCTGTAGAGAGGACTTGGTAGATAAAGACTTAATAAGGAACCCATCTCCTGAAATGTACCATCTGAATATAAAATAAGTTTAAATATCAAGTCATTTTATATATACGTATCCATGGAAGCGAGACAGACAGCCGACAGGCAAATTGTTGCAAGGGAAAATTTCGTGGATCATGGCCGCAGCAGATTAGAATAAAAACATGAGCCTTCAACGATAATTTTCATCATCTTTATTGGTAGCAGCGGATTATCGTATCTGTTTCTGAGGTGGCCTTCTCTACGTAATCTCATAGCTTCGCGAGCTTGATGCAGTACACCACTGAAATTATAGTGTTTGTTCCAGTTACAGTTGTTCTTGCGCATTCTGATTTCTATATCCTCTTTCGTGGCAGACCCAACAGGTTGATCAGGTAACGTCTTTGTTTCATCAAACACCACTGGACGTTAATTTATGGGGCTGCTTTGGAACTACAGCGACCTTAAGCAGTAGGACGAAGCCAAGCGGAGTAGATCGCAACTAATGTTTCCTTCCTTTGCAGAAATTGTTAACAGGTGCCTTTTGGTATGTACAACAGCTCTCCGTCACCATGAAGTTAGTGGTCGTGCGAAACTCGCTGGCTCTGAGCACTATCGAACTTAACTACTGAGTTCATTAGCCCCCTAGAACCTAGAACTACTTAAACCTAACTAACCTAAGGACTTCACACACATCCATGCCCGAGGCAGGATTCGAACCGGCGACCGTAGCGGTCGCGCGGTTCCAGATTGTAGCGCCTAGAACCGCTTGGCCACCCCAGCCGGCGTGCGAAACTCACCTTGCCAATTTCCCGCATGATATACTCCGAAATGGATGAAGACCAGTAGGCAGAGTACATATTTATAGATTTCCGGAAAACATTTGACATGGTGGCCCACAGCAGGTTGTTAACGAAGGTGCTAGCATATGGAATAAGTTCATAGTATGTGAATGGCTCGAAGACTTCTTAAGTAATAGAAACTAGTACGTTCTCCTAGACGGGGAATATTCAGGAGTGCCCCAGGGAAGTGTAATAGGGCCGCTGTTGTTCCCTATATTCGTAAATGATTGGGCAGACAGGATGGCAGCAATCTGCAGTTGTTTTACGATGGTGCTGTAGTGTACGGTTAGGTGTCGAAGTTGAATGACTATAGGAAGATACAAAATGACCTAGACAAAATTTCTTGTTGCTTTAACGAATGGCAGCTACCTTTAAATGTGGAAGTTAATACGAATGAGTAGGTAGAAAAAATCTGTAATGTTTGGGTTCAGTATTACTAGTGTCCTGCTTGACACCGTCAAGTCGTTTAAATATCTGGGCGTAACGCTGCAAAGCGATATGAGGTGGAACGAGCATGTGAGAACTGTGGTAGGGAAGGAGAATGGTCGACCTCTGTTTATTGGGAGAATTTTAGGAAAGAGTGGTTCACCTGTAAAGGGGCCCGCATATAGGTCGCTAGTGTGACCTATTGCTGAGTACTGCTCGAGTGTTTGGGATCCGTACCAGGTCGGATTGAAGGAAGACATCGAAACACATCAAAGCCGGACTGCTAGATTTGTTAATGGCAGGATTGAACAACATTAAGTGTTATGGGGATGCTTTGGGAACTTAAATGGGAATGCCTGGAGGGAAGGCAACGTTCTTTTCGAGAAACACTATTAAGAAAACTTAGAGTACCGGCATTTGAAGCTTACTGTCGGAAGATTCTACTGCAGCTAACATACATTGTACGTAAGGACTACGAAGATAAGATTCGAGGAGTTAGGGCTCATGCGGAGGCATATAGGCAGTCGTTTTTCCCTCGCTCTATTTGAATTTGATACAGGAAAGAAATGACAAATAATGGTACAGGATACCCTCCGCCACGCACCGTACGGTGGCTTTCGGAGTATCTATGTAGACGTAGAAGATGGTTATGTTTGACGAAAACCAGTTACCAGAGTAAATAAATATTAGTTACTATCAAGACTGACTGTTTATTTATATGTAGACTAAAATTGTCCATAACCAGATACAAGGTTACAGACGTGACACGGACACTCAGCTCACACCATCTGAGACATTGTATGGGATATGCAGTGCTTCGTTATCTCCGAATCTCGGGCCTGTTCTGAGTAAGATGATTTTCAGTATGTGGAAATATCTTGCGGTTATTTGCACTGATTCCTCGACTTGTTCTTTCCATCTGCCTTTACTCAGTCACTGATATTTTTCCTAGTTTTGGTTGCTACCGTGCTTTGACGAAAATTTTCTTTTGTCCTATGCTGTTTGGTCTCCAGCAAAAGCAAATAGACCATTTTCTTTTTCTGATAGATTTACTAAAAGTATAAGAAACTTGGTTTCAAATAGTTTGCTTCAAGGCTATTTTCTTAATCGAGAACATATAAAAATTTGACTCATTTTTATTTTAGTGCAAGAGATTCGAACGTGGTGTCCGTGTCGGTGAATGTGGAGGCTCAGAAGAAGGTGACCTTCAACCTGACGTACGAGGAGCTACTGCAGAGGGAGCTTGGTTCCTACCACCTGCGCATCAACCTCAATCCCGGACAGGTACGTCTGCTCTGAGTAGGTACACACGAACTAAGGACCGAGAATACTCAGCGTTACTATTTAACAGCGACTGCGAAAAGGAGCGTAGAAACTTGAATAATGAGTAATGATTGTTGCTCTTCTCATTTCCTAGTTGTAGTTCTGATATTGTACTAGGTGCTCTTTTCCAGTCATTAGTTCAGTCTAGTGTCTGAGAACGCTTTCCTTTACTGTGGTAACTTAAAGATACTTAAAGTCAATAAAACAATTGTTGTTCTGTGAAGAGAAAGAAATCTACAAGGAGACCTAAAAAAAGAAAAGGAAACAAATCAAATGATATAAAGGGAGGAGGTGGATACCTCCATCACATAGTGGTGTGAGGCAGAGGTTCATCCCATTACAATTTCTGTTTAACTTATACAGTCCGAAGATGCAACAAGAGCAAACGTCATTAGGATATTCCCTAACGAATATTTTCCCTGAAGAACTTACCTTTCTGTATGAAACTAAAGACGACTCAGGAAACAGTGAACAGATAGACTGCAGAAAGGAGAGTAAGGTTGTTTGTAGGATAATTTGACTAGTAAGTCTGTTTGATTAGTATGACGTGACTAAACTTGTACAGGGACTATCAACTTGGCAGGATCTGCAATATTTACAGGAGAGAGACAGAATAATGAGACCATCGCCGACAGAATAATGAGGCCATTGGTTATAATAGTTATGAAGAGATGAAGAATGACAGATAAAATAAAATGAAGGTTGTGTCAACCTAGTAGCTAGTTGAAGAATATAAAAACGCCTTGAACTGCAACACTCCAAAGTTGTTAAGGAGATTATACCTTTAGCGCAGCTGTTGTAGTCTTCGGTCCTAAGACTGGTTTGATGCAGCTCTCCACCTAGTCTGTCCTGTGCAGATATCATCATCTCTGCACAACTATTACACCTACATCGATGTGAACCTGCATATTTTCGCCTAGCCAGTGTGGTCGCTCCACACTACCTTCAGTTACCCAACTGAATGTTTCTTGGAGTCTCAGGATCTTTCTTATCACCAAATTCCTTCTTAATGAAACAGTGTCATAACTTTCTTATTTCCCCAATCCGATTCAGTAACTGCTCAGTACTATCCAAATTAACCATCCAACCTTCAGTATTCTCATTTAATGCCACATTTCGAAAACATCTGTTCTATTCTTGTCGGAACTGTTTATCGTCCACACTACAGTTCAGTGCAAGACTACACTCACAATTCTTTCGGCGAAGACTTCGTAGTATTTAAATTTATATTCAGTGTTAACAAATCTATCTTTTTCTGAAAGTCTTCTTTGCTATTGCGAGTCAGCAACTTTTGTAACCTCACTGAGTATGCTGTGCAATAACAAATCTCATCTACTGCTTATAACGTCTGATTTCCTCATGTAATTCAGTCAACATTCCATTACCCTTGTTTTGTTTCTGTTGACACTCATGTTACAACGTTTCGGCGTCTTTCTTACTAATCATCTTCTTCTCTTCACCTGAAAATAACGAGTGGTAAATTGTCGAAATGTTGCCATTGCACGACACGACTCGTATGACACCGAGATTCTTTCATCAATGAAATTCGTGGAGAAAGCTTGTATTCCTATACTTATATTATAACCTTCCTTTAAGGACCTATCCATTCCGATCTAATGGCCTTTAACTCATGTGTCTTTCTAAGAAGATTATAAAGCTGTCGGCAAACCTGGAAGTTATTGGTTCTTCTCCCTGAACTTAAAAGCCTTCTCCTTGACTCATTTCTTGTTGTGCTGACTGATGAACATCAAGGACAGGTAACAACACTGCCACCTCCCTTATCAGCTTCTGCCACCCTTTTATGCCCTTCGACTCTGGCATGTGTACAAGTTGTAGACTAGCTTTCCTTCCTTGAATTTTATTCCCGCTACATATAGACTTTTCTAGAGTGTTTTCCAGTAAAGGCTGTGAAAAGTTACCTGTAAACATACAAATGCTGTAAACGTAAGTTTGCCTTTATTCAGTTTCTCTCATAATTTTCTTTCTTCACCACAGATCGTGAACGATTTATCGGTGGAGGTGCACATCAACGAGACGAGCGACATCACCCTTCTTGAAGTCCCCAGTCTGCAGCAAAGCAACGACGTCTCAGACGAAGAGAACTCTAGTGAGTACACCGCCGTTCTCAGATTCAACACACCATTGACGTACTTACCACAATTATGGATGTTTTATCCATAAATACAGGACCTGCCCATTCTTTATCTCACGTTGTAGAGAATTCCATCATCTTACTGTATGACGTAGTACTTCAAAAGTATCATCATTTACAAAACAAAGACTGATCAGTTTCTTCGATAGATACTGAAGAGAGTTATGAATAGTGACTCTTGAAATTTTGCCAGCATAATGAGTATTTCGTGAGGTTTCGGAATTACAACTGGATGAGTCGACATCTCGCCACGAAATTTCGGCTGACAACGAGGCAGCCATCCATGTTCAGGTGAGATTTACAGTGGTGAACTCACCTGGAGAAGGCTGCATGTTTGGCAGCCGAAACATTGTGGTCAGATGTTGACGACTTCCGGCTGAAATTCCGAAATCTCATGCAGAATTCAGGAATAGTAAATTTTTGTACTGGAAAAAACTAAGTTCTTAAGCCTTTTGAGATACCGGCACACTTGTGAATCGCTAAAAATAGTAATGCCTACACGCAGCTAACCCTCTGGCGCACACGGAGAGGCCTTCGGCCACGACAGCCGAGGTGCGGTGGTCTCCCAGCAGGGAGGAGCAGGCGGCGCTGAGGGCGGAGGGCGTGCAGGGACAGCTGCTGGTGCGGTACGACGTCGACCACGCCGCCAGCCCCAACCAGATACTCGTGAGTCACCCCTCTGCTCACTTCTTCCCTAGATCACGTGTAGTGGCCCAACTAGCTCTAAGTAATCCAGTTGGGTATCAAGTACTTCTATACGGACTAACCTACGAATGAACTGTAAGTGGGGTGGTAACCTGACATTCACATTTTGACAGACTGACGCTTTGTCAGTCTTTTAATAACGATTGCATTCCACATAATAACCAAAACCCGTGATGTCTCCATCATTAAATGAAATAATCCCTAATGCTTTAGGAGTTAACAGCGGTTGTTAGTCTTCCCTTCCTGTAAGAGCTTTGTGCAGACTTCTTTTGCTCTTATGTACTATGTTGAACATTTCTTTTCTTTTTATATGTTACCTACGTAGTTGATATACAATGTTCTCCTGAACACATCATTCTTCATATACTTCGTAATCCCCATGTAAATAAACTGTCTTTTTCATATTTCATTCGTATCGACGAAATTGGTTTTACGGATACATCTAAAAACTCCAGAATGAGATTTTCACTCCGCAGCGGAGTGTGTGCTGATATGAAACTTTCTGGCAGATTAAAACTGTGTGCAGGACCGAGACTCGAACTCGGGACCTTTGCCTTTCGCGGGCAAGTACTCTACCTGAGCTACCCAAGCACGACTCACGCTCCGTCCTCACTGTTTTACTTCTGCCAGTACCTCTTCTCCTACCTTCCAAACTTTACAGAGCTTCTGTAGAGTTGCCGGCATGGTAGCTCAGCGTGTTCGGTCAAAGAGATAGTTGGCCTCTGTAATAAAAAAACTGAGTGGAAGGATCACCAAAACGAACTTGAACGGATGTCATGTGACGTCCGCCATGACCAAACACAACGATCAAAATAAGTTGGTAGAGCACTTGCCCGCGAAAGGCAAAGGTCCCGAGTTCGAGTCTCGGTCCGGCACACAGTTTCAATCCGCCAGGAAGTTTCACATCTAGAAACTGTTTAATCCCAGTTGAATGTTAGTATCAGCTGGTATCTTCCGTTGAACAAAGTTTCTTGCCTTTAATCGTCTTTTGTGTTTCTTAATATCTACCATTTTTTGTTATTTCATGTTGTATTTGCAACTTCTTTTTATTTCAATTCTCTCCTCCAACAGATAATTATTCTGTGTTAATTGCTGGTTCGTATCTTTGCTTTTTCCCTTTCTTCCGCGTATTTCTTCGTTATAAAATGGCTACTGCGTTCGCAAATCGTAGTGGTGAAATGCTTGTACTGATATACTTATTTTACTTCTTTTCCGTCCCCTCATGGTTTCTGCAAAATAATGATGGAAGAAGAGCAAAAAATAGGAACCATGTTATTCTCCCCTAAAATACGGGACCATTACTGTTGTATCAGCTACATTTTTATTGTTACCACTTAGCTTTCTTCAGGTATCAGAATTTATTTATCTTTACTCGAAGCTCACTCCTGATGTCGTCAGGCTTTCAGTTTTATAAACCCGTGTCAGACTGTGAACTCTTTCACAGCTTCTGTTAATGCCATTCACATAATAACGTTTTTACAAAAATGCTTGCTATTAATTATACCTTTCGTAGTCCTCATTTTTCTAAAGCTCTTCCAATGTTTCTATGGGAGCTTTTTCAATTTTTCTCTCTTTTCTATTATTTATTTTCTTTTATTTTTAGAGTTTCCATGATTGTTTGCTAGTGGTGGTCACGAACAATAGACATAAACTTTTTCTAGAAATATAAAGGTAAATCTTCAGTCTCATAGATATCAGACGCTATCCTAAATAATTCGTGAATGCTATGAATTCCAGCTGTTATCACATTCCAAAAGATCAAATTCTGGGAGAAGACTCAGCTTCAGATTTTTCACAAATTATGTGTATGCTGCTGGAAAGAAAAATTCAGCATTAAGAAAGATTCGTCACAATAGGTACCAATTTGTGCTACAAATTACATATATCGATACAAATTCTCGATTACGGTTCGATACAAATGCAACAACATTACTGTTACAAAAGTAGATTTTTAGTAGACCCTCCCAAATTTAAATTCAGTAATCCCTCCATAGAGTGGACAAGTAGCACCTATCAGTCCTACAGGTAAGGAAAGGAGGAAATTATACGAACTACGTGTAGCTAAGATCAAAATGTTAACGAGCGCAGTTATGTTGAAGTGTAAGTGCTGAACAAAGAACGTGATATTGTATTTTATAATTTTCCATGTGCTGACATTGTTGATGAGCTCACCTGGTGTAGGCGAAATTATCAGTGATATCCGAAACAAGTGAAGCTTGTCCCTCGACCTAACTAATGCTGGTCTTTACACCAATGAAAGTACTCACACAGTCTTTGCAACATACCTTGTCAGTGATTGGAAACTCGGGACTGATGATACAGCATGTGCTCTGGAGTGTACGTCTGAAACTGCATTGGATTTCGGAACACCATGAAATTCTGATGATGATGAGAACAACCTAGTGCTGTGTCTAACCATTGTCTCAACACGAAAGTGAAGGCCAACACTGTAGTACTAATGTGAAATTCCAACCTAACAACGCTGCAGCACTCAGGGCCAAAATATGCATATCTTCACTTCGCCCTTAGATTGTCCATTACAATGCAATTTCTTGGGTGTTCATGACGGGCCTGTGATTATTCGGTCTCACGCTTCCTCATCACATGTTGCTTTCGCTTCATCTTCAAGCAGTAATACAATACAATGATTACTGCAAATTATCAAACAACTGTCGCAGTCTGCATATTAGGAACTGCATCGTGTCGTCCGTCCCTGATTGCTGAAAAAACTTACGAAAGATTGCAGACATGTGCACTGCAAAATCAGCAGGCACTTTACTTTGAAAATAAACACAAAGGAAAATGGGGTTAGGTCCCACGAAGACATTTCGTATCGATATGATTGAACAAAGCAACGTTGGTGTGTTGGTCCACAAAGGAAACTTGTCTACTACAATAAGTATGTGTATGAAAAATCTGAGAAACTGAATATTGTAATGTTTGAAAAAAAAAAGCAGTACAGAAAAGGTTATCTCACATGGACAGTATAGATCATCAGTACAACTCATGCACAAGTTCACAAATCACGTAATCACTACGTGATATCCACAATAAAAGGTACAAAATGTTTCCTATGCCTTTTATGTGAGAGGTGAAGATATCGTAAGCCCTTTGTTGTCACAGACGGAAACGTTATAAATGGATATCGTCAGCCATAGATGAACGTGGATTCTAATAGTACATAAAGGAACAGCGAAGTCCCCTAGCAAATTGCCAAGTTACTTTAATGGACATTATTTGAAAATACATTTGAAACACGAGAACTGTGAATAGATCATGAATGAACTGCATGGTTAGAGTTTGCAACAAGTAGCAGTCTTTCCTCATTGTACCAAACGACATATTGAAACACCAAAATACCACCATCTTCCTACAGAACTTGTAGACTACGCAGAAACAGGACACAAAAGCAGTGCGTAGCTTCCTCTGTCCAGAACATGTCAGCGAATTAAATTTTGGCTCGCCGTGGCCGAAATTTCCAAGCTGAACTAGATATGACGCGCGATTCGGAGCAGAAATTTCTTGCCGCTGGCCTACCGACTCACGAGGCATGAGATGCTCGGCCATCAAGTGACTCACACAGTGTGCACTTGAACGCAGCAAGTGAAATTATGAAACAGATCGGAGTGCACTACGGGGACGTGCTTCAACACAAATTGTAGTGATTTTTTGTGTCTTCCCAGCTGAAGATTCCTTCTTCACATGGAACACCTCTTTTTTTTGTCTATCGTTGTAACATCGTTGAATGATGCCATGTTAATTAGCGTCAGTTTCCATAATGCCTTCACTAACGGTTTTGAAACATTTCTTGTGGGCAGGTGACTGATGACGGATACTTCGTGCACTTCTACTCACCACCAGACCTGCCACCGCTGGAAAAGTACATCGTGTTCGTGCTGGACGTGAGTGGCTCCATGAGCGGTCACAAGATAGACCAGCTGAGGCAGGCCATGGTCTCCATCCTTGATGAGCTGAGTCCACGTGACAACTTCACTCTAATCACATTCTCCTCTGGATCACGGGTAAGAAGTAGGTTCCTTCGTTTGCTTACATCATGGTAGTATCCAGAATGTCGTTCAATTGACACAGGCAACTAAAGAATGGGAAATAGATAAAAGTTTTTCTCATGTAGAAAGAGAAGAGGTGGCACAGAGGATGAGAAATGGGATCTCAGTCAGGTAGAGTTTGATTCAAAATCCGTCTATAGTCCCTTGTAGACACACTCACTAAACTCGTAACTTAAGTAGCATTTGTTCAGTTTAAGTCCACTGTGAGCAGGAGAGCTGCAGTCATTGCCATTGAGTCCATAGAAAATTGGTAGTGGTTTGCAACCCAAGCAAATTGACAAATAAACAATGACATAAAATCAGTAAATAACGTTATCAAAGTGAGAAGAAAACCATTGAGGGTTACTATATACGCATTACAGATTATGGGAATATTATGACAGAAACAATACATATTTTTATTTAATACTACCTATTACCTGTTATTTAAAATTACTTATTATATAGGGTGTTCGGCAATTTCCATTACAAACTTCAAGGATTTGTAGAGGGGAGTGAGCACAGAATATTTTGGATAGGAGTTCATGTCAAGAAACGTCATCCAACGATACTACAAAGCGCCAGTAAGTCTATGTATACATGGGGCGAATTTGTGATGATGTTACAAACTCTCAAGGACGATGGAGACGTATAAATGTACCAGTTTGATTGAAACGTCCCTGGCTTGGAAACGAACGACTCGAAAGTTACAAGCGAAAATCATTCTGATACCTCTGACAGTGGGACAAGTGTACAGGTACTGTTGCTGCTAAGAAAATAGGATATTTAGCTTTCAGGGTTTGGTAGTAAAGATCAAAACAAGAAAAAGTGTCTATAGGGGCCGCCACGAAAATAGGACTTCAACGTCATTTCGCCGTCTAACAGCATTGAGAGTTTTTTTATAGCGATAATTTCAAATGTTCGTAAAAATTTTTAAAAAATGCTGGGCTACTCTATTTTTCGTGTAGAATGCGATGGAGTATTTTCTAAAAGAAAATTCTCACTAGCTGCTAGGAACAAAATGAAAACTAACGTTACAAGAAATTTTGGACGAAACTAATTTTTTACTTCAACCTGTAGTAGTAACAGAATCACAAATGTAATTGGACTGAAAAGAAATTTGAACATCCTCAAAGTTTACAGAAGTATATTCTGCGTCTTTTATTTCGGAAACATAAAAGTATTCTCAGATAAAAAATAAAATGTTATAAGAGGTGTGAAACTGTGCCGATTGCGCAGCGAGAAATGTAGTCGCTGATGAATTTTCGTTCTGTAGGACTGCGAAGAAACTTCCCGCGAGAAAGTTGTTAAGAAAACTACAAAATTATTTTTGGTAACATTTCAGACATCATTATTGTATCGTATCACTTACAGAAGAAAATTACTTCCGCGATATTCCGTGCGCAGCAGCACGCGAGTCGGAAGCCGTCGCCAAGAGCTTTGTTCGAAAGATTCGTTATAATATGACCGAGAATATTCCCTACTTCCTGAAAATATTTTACTACTTGCTAATACATATCATTCGTCATCGCACCCATCACTCAAAACGCCAAGATACGCTACGCAAAAGTAATTGTAGTTATTTTGAAGCCAATATTTTCACTGAAGTCTAGCAAAACATTTGTTCGAAAGGTTTTGTGAAATCAAAGTTTTATCTAAATTTGCTGAAAGCCTATTATTCCCAACACGCAATATGTGCTTGTTACACAAAAAACACCGTTCTTACTACTGCAATGTCCCTGTCTTGTGTTACAAATTTCGTCCATAATTACAGTTTCTGAATTAATAACCAAGTGGGCGGAGAAGACAGTGCATTTAAGTGACTGGCCAGAATAACAAATTTTATCACAGACATTACACTGTATTTCTGCAGCCATCGGATACTATCCTCTGTCATACTAAAGTAATACAATTCTGCGTTCTAGCTTTTTGTAAAAGTCGTCAAATATCATAGATTTCTATGCTCTTCTCGGAGAATCAGAATAGGTGCTGCGACTGTTCTCATGTTACTGCACTGTTTATATACAGGGTGGTCCATTGATAGTGACCGGGCCAAATATCTCACGAAATGAGCATCAAACGAAAAAACAACAAAGAACGAAACTCGTCTAGCTTGAAGGGGGAAACAAGATGGCGCTATGGCTGGCCCGCTAGATGGCGTTGCCATAGGTCAAACGGATATCAACTGCGTTTTTTAAATAGGAACCGCCATTTTTATTACGTATTCGTGTAGTACGTAAAGAAATAGGAATGTTTTAGTTGGACCACTTTTTTCGCTTTGTGATAGATGGCGCTGTAATAGTCACAAACGTATAAGTACGTGGTATCACGTAACATTCCGCCAATGCGGACGATATTTGCTTCGTGATACATTACCCGTGTTAAAATGGATCGTTTACCAATTGCGGAAGAGGTCGATATCGTGTTGATGTATGGCTACTGTGATCAAAATGCCCAAAGAGCGTGTGCTATGTATGCTGCTCGGTATCCTGGACGACATCATCCAAGTGTCTGGACCGTTCGCCGGATGGTTACGTTATTTAAGGAAACAAGAAGTGTTCAGCCACATGTGAAACGTCAGCCACGACCTGCAACAAATGATGATGCCCAAGTAGGTGTTTTAGCTGCTGTCGCGGCTAATCTGCACATCAATAGTAGAAAAATTGCGCGAGAATCGGGAATCTCAAAAACGTTGGTGTTGAGAATGCTACATCAACATCGATTGCACCCGTACCATATTCCTATGCACCAGGAATTGCATGACGACGACTCTGAACGTCGGGTACAATTCTGTCACTGGGCACAAGAGAAATTACGGGACGATGACAGATTTTTTGCGCACGTTCTATTTAGTGACGAAGCGTCATTCACTAACAGCGGTAACGTAAATCGGCATAATATGCACTACTGGGCAACGGAAAATCCACGATGGCTGCGACAAGTGAAACATCAGCGATCTTGGCAGGTTAATGTAGCGTGCGGCATTATGGGAGGAAGGATAATTGGCCCCCATTTCATCGATGGCAATCTAAATGGTGCAATGTATGCTGATTTCCTACGTAATGTTCTACCGATGTTACTACAAGATGTTTCACTGCATGAGAGAATGGCGATGTACTTCCAACATGATGGATGTCCGGCACATAGCTCGCGTGCGGTTGAAGCGGTATTGAGTAGCATGTTTCGTGACAGGTGGATTGGTCGTCGAAGCACCATACCATGGCCCGCACGTTCACCGGATCTGACGTCCCCGGATTTCTTTCTGTGGGGAAAATTGAAGGATATTTGCTATCGTGATCCACCGACGACGCCTGGCAACATGCGTCACCGCATTGTCAATGCATGTGCGAACATTACGGAAGGCGAACTACTCGCTGTTGAGAGGAATGTCGTTACGCGTATTGCCAAATGCATTGAGGTTGACGGACATCATTTTGAGCATGTATTGCATTAATGTGCTATTTACAGGCAATCACGCTGTAACAGAATGTGTTCTCAGAAATGATAAGTTCACAAAGGTACATGTATTACATTGGAACAACCGAAATAAAAAGTTCAAACGTACCTACGTTCTGTATTTTAATTTAAAAAACCTACCTGTTCCAACTGTTCGTCTAAAATTGCGAACCATATGTTTGTGACTATTACAGCGCCATCTATCACAAAGCCAAAAAAGTGGTCCAACTAAAACATTTATATTTCTTTACGTACTACACGAATATGTAATTAAAAAAGGGGGTTTCTATATAAAAAAAACGCGGTTGATATCCGTTTGACCTATGGCAGTGCCACCTAGCGGGCCAACTATAGCGCCATCTGGTTTCCCCCTTCAAGCTAGACAAGTTTCGTCTTTGTAGTTTTTTAGTTTGATGCTTATTTCGTGAGATATTTGGCCTGGTCACGATCAATGGGCCACCCTGTATACAGTCGATACAGAAGCACCACAACGTTTTGTCATTTTATGAACTGCATTACACTTACTATGAAACAGCCAGTAAATCCTTCTATGATAAAAAGGAGTTAAATTTCGAATGTACAAGTAAACCGAATGCGGTGAGATTATATCCAAATATAAAGACATTCGATAAAGGTTTTTAGGAAAAACTGTTGTTAATTAATACAGAATTGACAATATTATTTTAATTGACAGTTAATGTCGAGTAAACTATTTGTGATAAATTTATCAGACGTCTACTGTAAGGGAGAAACATTCGCAGTATGTTCTCTATAACTGAAATGAATAGACAAACATTTAAATCAAGTCAGCTTTTTACAAAGTCAGCACTAACATAAACTGAAACATCTTCTGGCTCCGTATCTTCAGATTCACTGTCGCTTGTTTCAGCCAGGAGTATCATCACAGATTCCACTATGCTGTCTCTTAAACCCTGGTTCAATAAATCAGTTTCTTCCAATGCTTCTGCGTGTTTTACGCACATCTCCCAGGCCTGCTGAGTAACATTGTCAAGAGCTTCGTGTGTTAGCTTCTCGACGTCAGCAAGTTTGAAAGCAGTATTTCTTTTTACTCTTTCTCGCTTTATTTGGGCCCATAGCAATTCAGTGGGACTATACTGGCAGTGATATGGTGGTAGACATACCGCTTGGTGTCCCATTTCGTTTGCCAGTTGATCTAATTCGTAAGTCTTTTAGGCACTTACGATTTCTTTCTTAGACAGGAGTTCAGTCTTCGCTTCATCGACTGAAAATGAAACATTATTTCTCTTTAACCACTCCTTAATATCTGCCTTGCGCCAATTTGAACATGGGAGACTTTTTTATGTGAATGGAATGGTAGCTGGTGTTATCCATCACGATAATTGACCCTACTTCCAGCACAGGCAACAGTTGAATAAACCAGTTCTTAAAAACTTCTGCATTCATTTCTGAATGGTAATCGGATTGGCAAGAACTTTTCCTACCACGAAAAACAAGTTTTGCCACTGGTATGAAGCGTGTGGTTAATAAACCAGCGTGGCTGATGATTAATCGGCCACCTCTACCAGTAGGCACTTTCAAACCGCCGTTTCTTTGGTGTCGTGCTATATATAGTTATTGGTGTGGTTCTGTGAAACCCAAGTTTCATCAAAGTACACAGTAGGCCTAGTGTCTTCAGCACTCAAGAAAGGCATTGTACGCAGAAACTTCGCTCTTGCTGCTGCAATGTCTCTGCGTTCCATTAAGAATTTCCGCCCGTCGTTACAGTTATTGAATCGGAAACCAAGGGAGCGGAGAAGACGAAGAAGGGAGGTCTCTGAGCCCTAGTAAATTTTTTCACGGAGGTCAGCCTCTATTTTTCTAGCCATTGGATACTCTCCTCTGTCGTGATATGCAAATACAGTTCTACACACGCGCTCTTTGTTAAAATCGTCAAAGTCGGTTGATTACCTTTCACGTTCGTATCCCTTTCTTGGAGAATCGAAACACTCATTCATGTCTGGAGATTCAACCAATGACACGAATTTGCAAATACGGCCTACAGTTGACTTGGAGACACCACACGCTTTAGCAGTAAGTTTATGAATTTGCGCAAAATTTATGTTATTTCTCGCTTCTTCATTGTCGGCCAGATCAGTAAAAAACTTGGGTATATTCGATATGATAATTTTCGATTGTTTACAAATATCTTTCTGACATTTATGCACACCAACTGGAGGAGTACTACAAGTAGGACGTTGCTCCTGCATTGTTGTTCACGAACGAACACACGTCAAAGCACCTTTATAAAGACAGTAAGACACTGAGATCAGAAATGACACTCGATACAGCCCGGTAACACTGAGCTCTCAGCTGCTCTGAACCACCCTACCGCTAATGGTACCTATATGGCAACAAAGCCGAGAGGAGGGCCAGTCACAGCCCACAGCCCCTGCTGCCGGCAGGCAGCGGCTGTGACCTTGAGCACTCAACTTTCGTGCTGGCCACTATAGTAAACAAGGGCTCTAAAATACATAAAAGAGGAGCTATGAGCACTAGTACATGTTTACTACTCTGAAACACATCTTCTCCATTGAACAAGTGCTCATTGTTCTTATGGTTTGAGTTATAGAGCCTCTGTCCTTTTCTGGGTGATTGTCGATATGCTGGGGTCGACTGGCAATATATCCCGGCAGTGGCATGGATGTGGCAGGCCGGCAGCCAGGAACTACATGCCATGTGGCTGCATACTGGCAGCCATAACTGGCAACCAAGTCTCATAAAGACCATATAGATGTCGCCACTCTGGTGTCTCCAGGCGAATCTCACTGGGAGTAACTCCTTCGCCTTGCTGAAGTTTTCGACAACAGGCACTCTCTGCCCTAGCCTTCTGCACAAACCACTTCCTGGGCAAGGCCGCGCACCTGACTGGCTAGCTCATATTCTTCTTCAGCACAATCAAATAATTTTGCATCTCCCTTAAATACTACACACTTCCACAGTGCCCATTGCAGAAGTAATAACAAAATAGTTATTCCCAGAAGGGATTTCCTTTGCTTGCAAACTGTACCTCGTCGATTATGTGCTGATGTGCCCTGACATGTGGAGTAGCATCACAGTGCAGGTGTGATCCAACGACTGGTCTGACATATGTTCAGACACAGAAAAGAGACTGCCTGAATGTCCTGTCATATCCCTCGACTTACGACTCCAAGTGGCAAGCAGCTATTGTGAATGGGGGTCTCGTCTGTCCATTATATTGCAATTTGACTAAAAAAAGAGAAAGTGCTTCAGTTCAATATATAAGCCATTGGTAGATGCCTTAATAAGATGAGCTATAACGTAGCTTCAGTAACTGTTAACCAACTTTTCTATTACCATTTTAATGCAATATTTATTAGACAGATTAAATTTGTTCCACACTATAACGTTTATCCAATCACAGTTGCGCCATGGAAGATTCCTTCCATTCAAAAATTTATTTATATATTTGGTGTTGGCCAAACAATATTGTGAACTGTTTACTACCCACAGCTGTGCTTGCGTATCAGTAGTTGCATTATGTTGAATGATGGTGCATAAGTAAGCTAATATACGTGCAATAACATCAGCTGCTCACACGTGTCTGATATGTAGCGGCTTTAAATAGACAAATATTACATCAAAACACTTATTCTGAAAATAATGTATAAAGCATGTAGCTATGGGAAAGGGAAAAGTACAGATATTTTGTTGTGGAAGATTGCATTTTTTTACTATCAAAATAATTTGCTGGAAAGGTCTTGATAATTATGCAAAAAGAAGTAAACACACTCCATGAAATACAGGGTGAAGTAGTCAAATGGAGAGATTTAAAGACTGGCAGGTTTCTCTAGTGGAGGGTTATGGTAGTGGGGCGTTGTTCAGTTGCGCAACATGCTATTGTTGTAAACATGTATTACAAGAACTTGGATAATTTTATAGAAACCCATTGCTCTTCCCACTGGTATTTTAATTTAGCTCCTCAGGCTCCTTAACCATGTTCCTAGCTTTCAAGCCTTTGGGTGAAACACTCTAGAAACACTGGTATTACTACAAAGGAAAGGTGGCAATTCAAAAGGAAGCCAGATCCAAGAGAATATTGATTGGTAACGTTTTGTCTGTATGAACTCGATGCCTATGATCCAGATGAAGAAACACTCTACCACCAGCATGGCGCAGACAAGTCGTACTCCTGCAGTGTTGATCGATTTGCTAAGACTTGCATTTCCTAATCGTCTCCTGACTAAAAGCGACGTTTTTCCGTGGCATTCCTGTTCAACATATTTATCAGCTTCAGATGTTTCTCGTTGGGGTTACCTCAAGTTCAAAGTTTCCATGGAAAACCCTTCAAAAATCAGACATGACTTGTAAGTACGATATCGGTAAGAATTGAAGAATGTGGCGTTGGAGACACAACGCAACATCATGGGCAAATTCACCTTCAGACTACAAAAATGCGTGCAACACAAAGAACGTCAACTGAGTGATATTACATTCAAAAAATAGTAACTTTCAAAATAAACTATAAATTTCCCTTCATTTACTTTGGATTCATGTCAGCAAAAAATAATAAAACTTATTTTAATCTCCAGGTTGTTGAATCTTCTCATTTGTCTTCTTCACCCTATATTTTTTTAGTGACGTCTTGATAGTCTTTGTGGAAGCATAACCAACATCATAAGAGGGCCTATAGCGACATAAATCTAATTTATCATTTAACCATAGGTGTGGTGGCCAGATACCGAGAACAAGACCTATACATCCTGGTACGATCGGGCCAACGGACCAGAAAATGATGCTGATGCTGTCGTGCCGGCAACTGCAGACAATGTTGCTAGAGCCAAAAATTTCGTGACAGGTCTCTATGCTGGAGGAGGTGAGTTCAACATTCTAGGTAGTAGTAGTGGTGTAGCTCACCACAAAAGTAACAGCAGAAGTTAAAACCATCCTTGGAATTTATCACCATCTGCTAGAGGTGGGGAAAAACAGAATAAATGGTACAGTAAATTGCTCTGCATTTTGTGTCGGTTTCTTTATCAAAAAGGAAAGAAGCTGGAAACTGTCAAAGAAATTTTTGAAGCACTATGGTAACAGTAGCGGCAGTAGAGTAAGTAGAGGATTTTATGTTATCATGTTCTGCCTATGCATTATAAAGACATTCATGATTTTGATTTTGAGGTTTTGCAATTCGAAGCTGGTATCAAGGTCACTGACAGCATCTGAAATTAAGCACACTACTCCATTTTCATGTAAATGCTATTTTGTAAATTTTTCTAGCTTTCATTGTTAATTCTAACAGTGAACACAAAAAAGATATAAAAATAGTTCTGAAATAAGGCAGTACTTTCAAACTTTCTTGTGACGATTTCACATTCCCCAGTATCATATGATCAATATCTTTAGAAGTTACTATATAGTGAAACGTTAACTTCTATATGCAATATTAATCTAGTGTGACTTCAAACTTTCTCAGGAATTTGCCTGTCAAACTACTTACATTAAAATGGATATTTATTAGGCCGGCCGCTGTGACCGAGCGGTTCTAGGCCCTTCAGTCCGGAACCACGCGGCTACTACGGTCGCAGGTTCGAATCCTGCCTCGGGCATGGATGTGTGTGATGTCCTTAGGTTAGTTAAGTTTACTTAGTTCTTAGTCTAGGGGATTGATGACCTCAGACGTTAAGTCCCATAGTGCTTAGAGCCATTTGAACCATTTTTGGTATTTATTACTGCAGAAGAAAAATGATAAGAACTCTCATATTTCGATCGACGAGTTACGAGACAAGAAAAGCAGACTAAGTATAAAACAATTCTTGTCAGTTTACTAAGTTCTAGACATTTTCAGCAACAGCGTCATAACAAAATGTTATCCTAGATGTCTGTTAAATGAATTTTAAGATTATAATCTTTACATCATCCATGCAGAAGCAGTTGATACTGAGAATATCGGCTGTAACTACCGATAATAGTTCACGAAAGCCATCATCATAATAGTTGTTCCTCCAATATCAACTTGAAAGATGCAGTGCATTAGTTTCTTAACTTTTTATGATATAGGCACCTAAAGGTGTTGATGTAGGGACAGACTGTAGTCGTTTAGACAGAAGTATGCTTTCCACGACAGTTGCCACAAATGATCACTTCTGTACAAAATGTAGGCTGTAAGGACTGCTTGGTTTAAAGGTATGCAACACTACGACACATAAGTATCGACTGTTTAAATTAGAAGGGAGATCTTATCTTAGACTTTTGTTGGTATATCAGGTGATATTCTCGTGAAGTATTGGAAATGAATGGGGACTGAAGGTAGGGACTGTCTCGGAGAGTCATTGGTATATTTCAGCACATTTGAGAAAAATGGTCGTTACAGGGTAAACACTTCAAAACACTCTATGGCTGGATCAATAATCATAAGGTACATGTACATAAAGACGTGAGGCCATTCATAGTGCATAAAATAAGCCTGATGATAGGATGGACCTGCTTTCTACAGGGACCGCGATGCACGACGCGCTGGATACAGCACTGCGAGTATCCAAGGCAGGTGTTTCACGTCCGGATGCGCCTCTTGTGATGGTGTTGCTGACGGACGGACTGCCTAACGGAGGGCCAGAAGCCATCTTGCAGGACTTCACCGCCACCAATATGGAGCGGGGAGCAGCACTCTTTACGTTGGCCTTCGGTGAAGATGCAGACTTTGGATTTCTCAGGAAGTTGGCGCTGCGCAACGGAGGCTTCGGCAGGCGCATCTACGAGGCGGCGGACGCACACCTGCAGCTGCGCAACTTCTACCGGCAGGTCGCGTCGCCACTCCTCTCCAGCGTCAATTTCACATACGGGGATGGACAGGTGAGCTCTAATGCCTGACACTACAAGAATTGGAGGCGTTACCTTTCCAAGTACCATTTGTTACTTTGGAATGTGCAAAAGTCACTCTTTGTATTCCCCTTTTGAATTGTAGTTGTAAACCACAGCTAGGACTCTATATAATTTGATACTAATTATTTATTATTATAACTTCTTGAATCATTAGTCTTCTGACTGCTTTGATGCAGCCTGCCACGAATTGCTCTCCCATGTAAACTTCTTGATCGCCGGCCGAAGTGGCCGTGCGGTTAAAGGTGCTGCAGTCTGGAACCGCAAGACCGCTACGGTCGCAGGTTCGAATCCTGCCTCGGGCATGGATGTTTGTGATGTCCTTAGGTTAGTTAGGTTTAACTAGTTCTAAGTTCTATGGGGACTAATGACCTCAGCAGTTGAGTCCCATAGTGCTCAGAGCCATTTGAACCAAACTTCTTGATCACAGATAAGCACTTGAAACCTATGTCCTCTGTTATTTGTTGGATGTATTCCAATCTCTGTCTTGCTCTACTTCCTCTACGGTTTTCACCCTCCACAGCCTCTCTAATATCAAGGAAGCTATATTCTTTTTTCTTAACAGATGTTCTACCGTCCTGTCACTTGTTCTTGAGAGTGTTTTCTATAAATTCCTGTCCTCGCCAATTCTGCAGAGCACTTCCTCATTGCTTAGCTTATTGGTTCACCTAATTTTCAAAATTCCTTTGTAGTACCATATATCAGATGCTTCGATTATCCCCTGTTCTGGTTTTTCCATAGTCCACGTTTCACTGCAATAAATGCCGTGCTCTAAACGTACATTCTCAGAAATTTCTTCCTCAAATTAAGGTGTATGTTGGTACTAATAGACTTCTCTTGGCAGGAATGCCACCTTCAATTTTAAATCCACTCCTGAATTTTCCTGTACTAACATCATTGCTTCTTCGACGTATAGATTGAACAATAGGGGCGAAAAACTACATCAGTACCTTACACGGTTTTTAATCCGAGCACTTCGTCTTTTTTCTTCGACTGCTATTTTTCCCTCCTGGCTCTTGTACTGTCTTTCCCTAAGCTTACCCCCACTTTCCTTAGAATTTAGAACATCTTTCATCAACTGACACTGTCGAACGCTTTTTTTCAAGTCAACAAGTCCTGTGGTTCTTCCTCACTCTTGCTTCCATTAGCAGCCGCAACGGCAGAATTGCCACTCTCATGTCTTTACCTTTCCTAAAGCCAAACTGATGGTCACCTAATAGTTCCTCAGTTTTAATTTCCGTTCTTCTGTACATTATTCTTGTCAGCAACTTTGATGCTTGAGCTATTAAGCTGATTATGCAACAATTTTGACACTTGTCAGGTCTTGCAGTCTTCGGAACTGTGTGGATGATGCTTCTATGAAAGTCAGATGGTATTTCACCAGACTCATTTTGTTGCCACTTCACCCAATGGTTTTAAAAATTCTGATGGCATGTTACCCTTTCCTTCTACATTATTTGATCTTAAGTATTCCAGAGCTCTTTTACATTGCCATTCTAATACTAGACGTCCCATCTTTTCCTTATAGATTCCTGTTTCTTCTTCTAGCAGATTATCAGACAAATCTTCCCCCTCATACACGCCTTCCAGTGTACTCTTTTCTCCTATCCACTCTCTCCTCTGTATTTAACAGTGGAATTCTCATTGCTGTCTTTATGTCACCGCCCTAGCTTTTAACTTCACCGAAGGTTGTTCATACTTTTATATTTCCTGAGTCTGATCTACTGACGATAATTTCTTTTTCGAATTCTTTATTCAGTCATTTCGCCTTAGCTTACCGGCACTTCCTATTTATTTAATTCCTAAGTGACTTGTATTTCTCTAATTCTGAATTTTCCTGAATGTTTTTGTACTTCCTTGTTTTATCCATCAACTGAGGTATTTCTTCTGATACCCATAGTTTCTTCGCAATTTCCTTCTTTGTATCTATGTTTTTCTTTCCAACTTCTGTGACTGCCCTTTTTAGAGATGCTCATTCCTCTTCATCTGAACTGGCTACTGGCTATTGCTTATCTCAGTATCTATATCCTCAGAGAACTTCAAGCGTATCTCTTCATTCCTTAGTACTTCCATATCCCACTCATTTGTTTATTGATTCATCCTGACTAATATTTTAAATTTCAGCCTACTCCTCATCACCACTAAATTGTCATCTGAGGCTATACCTGTTCCTGGGTATCCTTTACAATCTGGTATTTGATATTGGAATCTCTCTCTGACCACGATTTAATCGAACTGAAACCGCCCAGCCTTTTCTGAATATATCTCTTCCTCTTGTGATTCTTGGACAGAGTATTCGCTGTTACTAGCTAAAGTTAATTACAGAACTCAGTTACCCTTTCTTCTCTCTCATTCCTACTACCAAGCCCCTGATAATCCATAATCCCTTCTTCTTCTCCTTCCCCTACAATTGTATTCCAGTCCCCCATGACTATTAGATTTTCATCTCCCTTAAAGCACTGAATTAACTGATCATTATCCTCTTACACTTCCTGTATCTCTTCATCTTCGCTTGTCACGTCGGCATGTGTTACTGAACTATTGTTGTTGGTGTTGGTTTGCAGTGAGTTGTGTTGCGAACAACCCTATCACCGGTCTGCTCACAGTAGCCCACACTCTGCTCTACTTTCCTATTCGTAACAAATCCTACTGCCGTTATACCATTTTCTGCCGATGTTGATAATACCTATACTCATCTGAACAGAAATGCTTGTCTTATTTTCACTTCACTTTACTGACCGCCACTGTATCTAAATTCAACCTTAATGTTTCCCTTTTCATATTTTCTAGCTTCCTTACCACGTTCAAGTTTCTGAAATTTCACGCCATTTCTCGTGGAAAATTAGCCTTTCATTGGTTATTCAGTATTTTTCTCGTGGTCACCTCCTTTTTGGCAGTTCTCTTGCGGGAATCCGAATGGGGGATAGTCCGAAATCTTTTGCCAGTGGACAGTGTATCATGACACTTTTTCAGTTACAGACCACATGTCCTGTGAATACACATTATGTGTCTTTAACGCAGTGATTTCCATTGCTTTCTGCCTCCTACCGCGTTGTTGATTGCGACTGTTCTGCCTTTGGGGCAGTTCCTCTTCTCAAGGGCAAGAGAGTCATCTGAAGCTCTGTCCGCTCCCCCACTCTTTTTGACGAGGCCGTCGGCTGAATGAGGGTGACTTATTATGCCGGAAGTCTTTGGCCATCAATGGCGTTGATGATTTTTATTCAAAATTTAAGCATTGGCTGGGTTAGAATCTGGGACCAGGACGTTTTGATTATTTGTCTTCAAAACTATTCAATATCAACAACCAGTAACAAAGGAATCCCAAATAACTACATCCAAACCACCTATACAAATTTCTGTACCAGAAAGACTGCAAATACCTAAGTTTTAGACCACTGCAGATGAAACAATTGATTCTTCACGAATCGGGAAGCAACCTGTAAATGGAGAGTGGAAACAAAAGGAAAAATTCTCTCTTGCAGGAAGTTTCTGTTGTGAGAATGTCCATAGGAACCCACAGAGCTGCTGGGGGAGAAGATTTGTCAATGTTGAAGCCAGATTAATGTACTAGCTACGGTAGCCTAGGGAGATGTAAGACAATAACATGTGATATGGCTGGTATAAGACACTGTGGCATGTGAAACTTCTCAAGAACTATACTCTTTCCGAATAGACCTCAGGAGGTCAGTCGGTACCGACCGACCACCATATCATCCTCTGTCGGTAGCCGCCACTGGATGTGGTCAGCACAGTGCTCTCTTGGCCACCACCAGTTTTTGCGAAAGAAACCGCTACTTCTCAGTCAATTAACTCCTCAGTTTGCCTCACAAGTGCTAAGTGCATTCCACATACCAACAGCCGTGAACCATCTCGCCACTGCGTAAATCCCGCGGTCATGTGAACGTAAATATAGGAATAAGCCGAGTGCGCCTCGAAATCCTGCACAGAAGAAAGCATGCACACCAATCGCAGAAAATTATTATTGAGGTTTCTGAGGCAACCAGTCAGGTGGTATTATGGTGATGAGTGGGTGGTGAGTGTTCAGGGACAGAGAAAAAAATATTGGGAGGGGACAGAAAGTCTTTGACAGGAGAGTAGCATTTGATGATTATGTGGATGGATGACGAGATAATGGAGAAGCTGGAGAAATGCTGAAAGAGTTCAGGCTTGAGAGTGAGCATCCATCTGAACATTAAAGACAAAGGTAAAATACTAAACTATTTCATCTATATTAACCAAGTGTGGTTGGGTATCAAATACTAACGCATTGTAGCATAGGGTGGGTGTAGTAACAGAGCAGCCTTTTTCATCACTGACTGGTAAAGATGAGCTACAACTTAAATATCTTTACAGTGCTGGGGAGGTATCCATAAAGTTAAAAATTTTATAAGGAGACACACAATGCAACTGCGCTGCATTAAATAAAGATTATTTTATAGTACTATTTTATGTTTTCTCCACTGTTTTTTCGATTCCCTTCTGTATTTTTATGCTTTACTATCGCTAAGCTCATCCAGTTGATAGTCTCCCTACATTTACCAAACCAACAAAAGGGTCACTCATCTTTGAGGCTGAAGTGATTGGAGAGCTTAAGAGGTTGATAGCGTTTGTCATTTTTGTATATACAGCGAGACTGTTAACAATAATGTACAATCTATTAGCCTTGGACAAAGTGAAACAGCTTTGGAACCATTTGCTTGTTTAATGAGGCCCACAGATGGCGTTTCAGTGGAAAATGGTATTGTTTAAAAAAAAACAGAAGCTGAGAAATACAATCGAAGATTGTCAAGTGGTTATCTCACGGTGCTCAGAATATTGTTCTTATTTTATATCTTTTCCCACTCGGTCACATCAAATCAGTTGGGTTTTCATTCTTCTGAAACTCAAACAAACTTTTCACGTTCTTTAGTGTCTATTACTAAGTTCTTTCTGAAGCTGTATCCCGATACCCTGCATTAGGTTACTCAGCTGCAGCTGTTCTAATAACCTCTGCAACCCCTCCCCAACCCCCGTCCCCCCAACACCACTCTCATGACACAATCCAGTCATCAATCCAATCAACACTCTTCATCAAAAATAAGCACGTAGCTATTATGAAGTCCATGATGTTTAGTAATTCCTTTAATTTGATTATATGAGCACAACTGAGAGGTACATGTTTGGATTATAAGATATCTGATATCATAATCATTGTCCAGATTTATTAGGAGTCGTTACAGAGTCGCCCTCTTCGAATTTTTACTACTTATATAGGTTTGGAAGTTGCTGTCCAGATATCAGTCCCTCAAATATGTATGATAAACTGGTCAAAAACACTCAGAAGCTAAAATGTTAAGGTTTCTGGGTTGTTTTAAGTATAAAAAATTTGAACAGATTGATCTCTATTCTTATAATCGTAAGACCGCTGGTTTGCTTTCCGATATTGTTCTTTTGTTTTTATTTGAATTCCATATTTATCATCGAGTTCAAATGCTAATTAATAAATATTGCTGATAATTTTCTAATAAGTGTAACATACTGCAGTTTTAATTATTTATTGCATAAAGATACGACAATATATTTAAATTGGGTACAAAATTGTGAAAAATCACGTAGAAAAGAAAATACTTGTTTCTACTGATTATTAGTGAAACTAAAATGTAATGTTAAGATAGTAGTAATGGCATATATAATCTTTTCATTTAACACTAAGACATTTTGCATTTTTATAGCAAATTTTTATTTATTATGGATATTCTAGTATCTCTGTTTCATAATTAACAATGATAATTATTATTAGGTTGATTTAATTACAGAATTCTCGAATGAATATTAAAAAATTTGTGTCTAATGAGAATTGTTCCATAGCCACATAATTACAAAACAACATTGCTATGCATAAATCTGTGGAAGGCTCTGTTAAAAACACTGTAAAATTTATACACATAACACCTGTTAGAATTCTTAAAAATTAATTTTTTCCAGTATTTTATGAAATTTATATTGCTTTAGGAAACTGATGCCAAAGCACAGACTATGATATACTGTAAGTGTGAAGAGAATGGGAGAAGGTAATCTTCATTTTCTTGTAAGACACTACACAGTAGGCTTCTGCTTAGGTTTATCTGTTTGCTTCCACCACTCTTTTACAACATTCATTTCAGTGATGGACGTCGAGGAAAGAGGCTAGTGTATAAACTAAGTTTGTCATTTCTATATCTGTCTGATTTCACACGGAGTTCTTGTCTAGTAATGAGTGTGTGCCTGGCAGGTGGAGGAGGAATCCCTGACACAGACCAGGTTCTCGACTCTGTTCCGCGGCAGTGAGCTGGTGGTGTCTGGCAGGCTGCTGCCTGCAGCATCACTGGAGGAGCCCATGGTGGTGGGGGAGGGCCGTCAGCTGTTCAGGTCGCCGGCGAGGCTGGAGAAGGCCTCCTCTGGGGAGCGCCTCTGGGCCTTCCTCACCGTGCGCCAGCTGCTCGACCTGGACGCCGCCACCCCTAACCAGACGCTTAAGGACAGGGCCAAGGACATCGCTCTGAAGGTGAGTGTGCTGCAGAGAGCCTGTATTTGATCTACAACTGTGTTAAGGTGGAACTGTGGACAACACAAAAATTGAACATGATAATGTGTTCCTGTACATGGTTCTATTGGAGGAGGTACATTTTTGCCTTACTGCAACTTGCTCAGCCAGTCAGTTTAATGTGGATTCCAGACGATAGGTAGAACTAAGTGTTTTTCACATTAGTGAACATGACCGGAAAGTTGAAATATGTGATCAAAATTCTCCATCTGTATGGGATCGAATCCCAAAACTGTACTTGATAAAATGGAGCAAGGAAAGAATCACAGGGGCAGATCAATAAATGAGTATATAAGACAGGTCATTGTCCTTCAAGGGTGTAACAGTTACAGTTAAATGGTTGACTGCCAAGCAATGGGACTGGCCAAACTGATTGAACCAAAGTGCTTTCTTTCAAAGTTTAAAAACATTTTATGAAAGTGGTGGGCTGGCAAGTGTGCATCTTTGATTTGAACTACTAGTTCAACAAAACTCACTAGAGAAGCATCGTATACACAGCCTGACAAAAAGAAGTGAAGCGTTCAGAAGAGACAAACGTATGTCAGTAAAACTTCATATATGTACATATTGCCAGCAAGTATATAAATAATTAGAGTTGAAGTTCTCTGTGACAGGTAGAGTGACCACTGGTGTCCATTATTCTTATTCCTGTTTAGTGTTGTTACTAGGTCTGAGTAGGTACGTAAAGTTGTTAACAGCTTCAGATGCTGAGTGACCACTACGGAGAACACAGAAATGCAATCTGCTCGCGTGATACATCGTTATCAGTACCTGAAAGAGCTTGAAAGGGCCTCATTGTGGGACTCAGTTTCGTCAGCTGGATGAGTCATGCAATACCCAGATTTGTTGACCATTTAGCTGTGACACTGGTGAATTTGAACTCTGATAGGAACGTGAGAGCAGGCAAATTCGTCATCAACGTTCCATTTCATTACGCCTTATCAGCAGAAGGAAGGATCACCGTATTGTTGACCAAACACTTCTAACCACTTGATATTCTGACATCCCTGAACAGGTAATAGACTTTCTGCAACATTCTGTGTCTTCATATAGCACTGGTCAAAGAGTAGTAATTGTCAGGCAAGGTACGGTACTGTCTCATGTGTAGCCTGTCATTAATACTAGAACACAAAGGGCTGCATTTGGAGAAGTGACATGTCCTAGAAGTTCAGGCTGCTGATGAATGATGTCACAGTATAAATAACATATTTTAGTTTTGCTCTCTGCAAGTATTTCGCGTTGACCCTCTGCATGTCGCGGCATTCCAAGAACTAGTGTATGACCAACATCATGTCCGGAAGCTTATAGTCATTCCACCTTGAGCGTGTCCAACGTCCTCGCACTGGAGACGGCGCTGAGCGACTGGCACGCAATAATTAATGACGCAGTAAGACATTTTATAAAGATGAATAAATAAACAATGTTGCCCTTCAGTTGCTCAGTAGTAACGTGCCAGACTTCAGATTGAAAGGTCTTGGCTTCGAGCACGTTTAGTTCCACGATTTTTATCCGTCACATATCACTTCCTTGAAGTCTGATATGTTCCTCAGTGTGAGAAACGCAGAGTGGCACCGTGGTTCGGAATCCTGATGAACTGTTGGTTCCCCTATAATTTACTGGATAAGAATAGTCTATACAAACTGCTATGTTTCACACAATCATTTGTCACATACTGATGTTTTCGCCTCACCATCTGAAACAGCCTGTATAGGAACGTTAGGTGTTTACGCAGCATCAAAGTTCTATCTAAACTAGCACTTTTAGACAGAGGTAAGACGTTTAACGTGTGTCATTAGCAACAGTTCGCCTGTTTGAAACTGATAAATATTATTCGCAGGCGATTAATGTGTCCAGAAAAGGAGAGAAAAATAATGTTAATTCAAAAGTGAAAGTGTACATGATGAAGAGATTGCTGTATCTATAGATCATGGACTGGCACTTCGGCATACGTTTTATTCCACTTTTCAGGCAAGTTTACTCTACTTACAGCTTGAGAGGATGATATACTAGGACATAATATTGTATAACCGTACAGTTAAGCTACCACCCTGTCTTCTTGTAGTCTATGGCATTATATGTATTACTTATATTATAAATATATTATATATACGTATATTACTTCTCATTTGTTTGCTACGTTTTGTAGTAGTAGTAAGTATATTACTATGTTTGAGATCATTCTACTTTTTAAATTGAGTCCTACTACTCTTCTTTTGCTCCTGCTGTCACCTGTTGCCTTTACAGGGTTCCCCGAAAAACGTTTCTGACCCATTATAACCAGGGTATTTCCGTTGGAATCGTACTATACGCAACATACAGAAGAAACCAACGCGTCATATTCACTGCTTTCCATGATTCTGCACCTCCACCGCTACAACGGCCTCCTAAAATCTCCTTTTACTATCATCTTGGTCGACAGTTCCGTAGACTGTTTTTGAGCTGAAGAAAACAAGCCTAGTACTGCAAACGAAAGACATGACATCTGATTGTTAGGTTCTTGCTATAATATGTCATCAGAACTATCTGTGGTTGTTCTGTAATTTACAATACATTGCCGCTGTGGCGTACGAAATAAATGAAAGGAAACAATCTTGTTTACGTCAGAGTAAACAAAACGTTTTGTAATATCTCATCAAACTCTTTTATCAAGATCAATAGCTGTTAACCCGAATTATTTAATTATCGTAATAGCCTTACATAACACTCTCCTTATTCTCTGTGGAAGTACATTTGCTGCTTATATACTTGGCATTAAGGTAGTTCAGAAACGAACTCTTTATCATCAAATGCGTTTTGACAGTATGGCTTGACACTGAGCGTGAAACTCGTACATCACTTCCGTGAATGTCGTTCAGCAACCCAATTTTATAGAGTAAGACAGCTGAGTTCATCTCACATTTCAGATGTTTTCGCAACCTAGCATAAGGTACTCTGCCATTCATTTATGTTGCTTCTCCTGTCTGTCATACCTTCGCTTTATCATGAGATACATCAGTGTCTTACGTTTCTGCAAAAAAAGTTAGGAATAATATGCAACCAATTACCTTCCACGATTTGTTGTTACACATAACTGGAAGAGTGCTTACCTTGCTCCATGTACATGTCGAATAATTTATTCCATACTGATTCAGTAGGCCTATGATTCAATACTGAATTTCAGTAGACGCATAGTTACGTTCGTTGGTGATGTGTAGAATCTGGCATCAAGTTTTTGTTCAGTTTTGAATTATGAATGGCTTTTTCTCGCATTTCAGGTAATTAAGTTCGTGTCGCTACTTGCGTTTACGGCCAGTGGCAAAGACAGTACGTCACAAGCAATTAATCTTTCTTATAACATTACGAGAATTGTCTTGTTACGTTGTCCTTTACTTGCCGCCCGTTGTGGAAGAGCGGTTCTAGGCGCTACAGTCTGGAACCGCGCGACCGCTACGGACGCAGGTTCGAATTCTGCCTCGGGCAAGGATGTGTGTGATGTCCTTAGGTTAGTTGGGTTTAAGTAGTTCTAAGTTATAGGGGACTGATGACCTGAGATGTTAAGTCCTCTAGTGCTCAGAGCCATTTTAAGCATGGGCGCCAATAGAGTATTCCTCATCATAGTAGGAATACATGCATTGGTGTCTATAAAAAGGTTACACTTATAAGGGTATGCCACACATCACACCTGCATTACTTTGTAAAAGTTGAGCCAGAGCCTTGTTTTTTCGGAAACAAGAATCCAGATGGTCAGTTGATCACTATCAGAGAGAGAGAGGTACATACAAAAAGCTTTGTCAGCAAAATTATGTATCCTATTTGCAAAAAAAGAAACATGTGCATCTATATAATTGTAGATCTGAGAACGACAAATACAGAGATACATGCACATCGGACAGACATTTGTTCAACAGACAGAGAAAGACATTAAATAGTGACGTTTGTGAAACTGTAAAGACTCCATGAGAGGAGCAGCAGTGCTGCGACAGTGTTTTGGTTCAAAATATGTTGTGACAGTGGACTTAAAAACCTATCGAGCGATGCATTTCGAACTGCCTTGCAGTGAAGTGAGTCAGAACTTGCGGGGAACATCAACGCGACAGTGTACCGTAATGAGTGAAATAACGGCGTCGAGCATGTGCAAATCTAAATATTTAAAACAATTTGCGTTAAATAATATTTTTCATTGTAGGCAGACAAAAGAACTTAAACATTTTGCTCTTACTAGGTTTATTAGTCTGTTAGGTGGACTACTTATTTCATTGCCAGTCATTTGTACGTTTCGTTTCTCTGTTTTCAAGCTAAAGTGGCATGGAAAATGGCGTCACAAGAGACTGGACTGACCCTCTGATAGGCTAACTGAAGAGAAAGGTTAGTGCCTTTCCTTAAATAGCCATTAAGACATTTCAGGCAGAGCTTTAGGAAAACTTTGAAAGTTCTAGGCAGGCGAACCATGTCATACTCCAACAACAGCTCCACCACCTGTAGTATTATTTTCTCAGAGCCTCACCCTCCTTACTCTCTCTTCGACTTCCTATAGGTACGAGTAAATCGTGAACTGATATTGAATAGAACTGGAGGGCTATGCAAGTGAGAAATAACTGAAGATAAATAACGTCAACAGCGTTTACCCGTTGCGCACATGCTTGCGGCAATGTCGATTACTTGCACTGACCACTACACTGCACTGTAGTACTGTCATCCTCATCATTGTAAAGGCTTTTCATCTTGTTGTACTTACATGAAATGTATATTATTGACTTCTCTTCAGATCAAATGCGGCTCTTCGCGGAGTCTGTGGAATCAGATTGATATCAGAGACTGTAGTGTAATTATGGCATGATTACAGTCACTGACTGTTGGTATTCGCTTTAACGATGGAAACATGTTGATAATCACCCATATGAATTACCAACAATCAATGCGATGTGTTTCAGTACTCCTTCGTGACTCCTGTGACGTCACTTGTGGTGGTGAAACCTAATGACACATCTGCTGTGGATCCGGAACGAGCTGGTGGAAACCGTGGAGGTAAATATCGTCTATGTGCAACACTAATTCAGTTAAAATGAGCTGTTATCAGTTTCCAGTCACCAAAATAGCTTCTGTTCCTTCTATATACCTGCCAAAATTTTTTATTCCTTTGTCAGTTGTCTCCGTTATTAGCGCATTCTGTTTGGAGAGCTTCTTAAATTGAAATACACATTTTCTTTATCCTGCCTTAACTATGGCCCTCCTACGACAGTGGATAATCCCTCACGCTGTTTTACAAACTGAAAGGCACTAATGTCTAGCATGAGGATACATCATTTACGATTTAAGTTCTGGCCTTGCGTATTAACGACTGTATCTCAAACTGTGGCGGAGGGAACTCGTTCCCGGTTTCTGCTCACGGGGTGAATTCAGACAGCACTCGCTCTCCCGCGTTGGTCTGCTCGGCGTGAAGTCCGCTCCAGAGGCGCGTCACCACTAGACTCGCGCTCTGACGGACCCTACATTCGATCTAACTGCAATTGCTCACGCATTAGCTTTTGCAATCCTCATGTGTACAATCTCAGTGCAACTTCATACACAGTGGCTATGTAAATAATTAGAGGTGCAGTTCCCTGCGGCAAGCAAAACGGCCACCAGGGTGCGCTGGCGTTGTTCGTGTTTAGTGTTACTTCCAGGCCAGAGTATATAATTAATGTGAACAGTATTAACATGTTGAGCGATCGCTGTGAAGGACATGGAGATGCCGCTCGCTCTTGTAAGACAACGTTGTCAGTACCACACAAAATTCGAAAGGGACCCAGTCTGCCGTGCGGAGTGGCTGCACGGTTAGAGGCGTCATGTCACGGATTGCACGACCCCTCCCGCCGGAGGTTCGAGTACCCCCTCTGGCATGGGTGTGTGACGTTCTTAGTGCTAGTTAGTTTGTCTAAGTAGTGTGTAAGTCTGAGGACCGATTGACCTCAGCAGTTTGGTCCCTTAGGAATTCACACACATTTTTGAACCCATTTGTCCAGCTAGACAAATCTTGCAATATCCAGATTTGTGTGTCATTCTAATGTAACAGCCCCATTTTGGACTGCATGCGAACGTGAGGGCAGGCATTAGTCGGTGTCAAAGTTGCGATCGACCAAGTCTAACAGCCACAAAGGACGATAGCCGTATTGTGCAACTAACACATTGTGTCCCTTTTACGCCTGCAGTTGCCATCTGATAACAAGTAATCCAATTCCTGCAACGCTTAGACAGAAAGTAGAAGCAGCCTGAATGCAGTACCATCCCAGGTATTCGCTACTGATAACACCACAACACAAACGGCTTCATCGCGAGTGGTGCTGTGACCAGGAAGCATGGCGTTTCACTCTGTATAGAATGGCGGCGATCTGGGGAGATGTCTCACACTTCAAGTATTTTGGAGAGGCGCAGAGGTGTCGCCCCTTGCGTCGTGACTTCAAGTCGCGACTGGTAGTGATGAGGGAACTGCAAAACGGTGCGTCACGGACAGACCGAGTCCTCAAGTGTTACCTTTTACGTGACAGTACAGTGGTGCCATCTTTCTACAGGAAAATACTCGTCCATAAATGGCACGTGTCTGTATGAACTGTCAACGTGATGTTGAGGTTCTCCAATGGCCCGTAAAACCTCAGATCAGCCTCCGATAGAACGTGTGTGGAACCAGCTGCGATGTTAACTCCGACCGCGAGCCGCTATCGAGCACATGAAAGATTAATTCTAACCGTTGTCGGATAGCTTGCCTCAGAGGAGGATACAACGGCTTTATGACACCCTCTTCAACGTAATCAGTACATATATCCAGGCCAGATGAGGTACAACATCATAATCACATTGCCAAGTTCATTATAAATTTAACTCGATATTTTACTCACTGAAATAACACAACACACCCTCTCAATCCTTGAAGTTTCATATTGATTCCTCCTTCCCTTCTCGGTGCTCCACTTTTTTTCCATGTACATATCAATAGCAGAATGCTGATTTCTATAGCTGTTATTGTAAATTATACATGAAGAAAGGTTACATTAAATGACAGGGTAATCAAGTATCTTTTTGCAGACTTCGCACGCCCTATAAATATAAATTATAAGTCAATTTAATACTATCTCATTCTGTTTAGAAGTTAAAGCTTTAATAATGTGTCTAGTTATTAAATCACTAGCTGGTGTTCAGTACACTTTGGTTATTACTATGAACTCCCCATGAAATTTTCTTCTTGCAGCTCAAGCTTCAAAATGCTGCTCACTGCCAGATCTAACATTATCAACATTTTCAGAATTTTATTCCTTCGTAATAGAAGTGGCAACTCCACTTCTCAGAATGGTTCGTACATCATGAGTAACTACAAATACTAATGCAAAGTCTTTCCTTCAGGTGACCACAGCGAAAAGGAATAAAAGTACATAACCCGACTTAATTTCTAGACAAAGAAATCATAGCCAGGCAGCCGTATTGCCGCAAATGTCCCTTTCGATCGCTACGATCTGCCATCTGCTGTCTCCATACAGACCGCTTGACCTGGCGACGGACTCCTTCGGTATGTCGCTCGTGGTCCCTGTGAATACTCTCGGTGAATGTGGCTGATGGGAGTTGGTGAATCGACAGAAATCGAAATACGTTCACAGGCGCTGATGGTTTCCGGTTGCTTTCGGTGTTAACCAGGAAGCAACACTGCCCCACTGGGTACCTGCCATCAACCGAAGCAGAAGCCACACGTGTAGACAGCGATCACGCCCCCGTGGGCTACTCACAGCAGTACATAGCGGCTTGCTTCTCAGCACGTTCCACAGCTTCCCCAGCAATGAGAATTGCCATTACAGAGATTGCCACAGACCAAGCACTAGGATAGCTTTTGCGGTAATCGTCAGTCAATACCACTTTCACATAGTGATCCGTCACTCGAAATTTTATTGTTTCATGGCGTTGCCGACGAAACTTCCAAAACAATTAAATATATTTTATGATGAGATCCTTACCTATCGCCTGTAATGAACTTACTGGGTAATCTGAGCAAGACTTATGTCCCAACTCAAGGTTTCATTCAGACAACATCTCACTTGTATTATTCAAATTTAATGAACAGCAATTTAATTTTAATATTTTAGATTTGATTCGTAAAATTTTCCAGATATGTGTTGTTAATTGTATTCTAAGAGTTTGTTGGCTGGTTTGCCATTGGCAAAATGAGAGGAACTAATTTTGTTTCCTGTGTCTTTTGCAGGCTACTACCCACCTGCAGTGGCGTTCTCATATGCGTCAGGTGAGATATTGTATCGTTTTATTGCGTTGCACCCTACTGCTACCGGAGAAATTAGTGTACAGATTGATCTTGCCCTTGGGGTGGGAATCTGCCTCTAAAATGTGGAAGAATCAAAGACATGAGGACGCAGAAGGCAATGGAAACCACTGCATTAAAGACACATTACGTTTATCCACAGGACATGTGGTCTGTAACTGGAAAAGTGTCATGATGATATCTCTCTTGGCAAAAATTTCCAGTTCCGATCTTGTACCCAATTCAGATCTCCAGGAAGGGACTGCCAAAAAGTCGTGACCACGAGAAACATATTAAATAACTAAACAGATTAAATAACCAAGGAAAGAATAACGTTCTACAAGGCGGGGCACTCAATGTCAGAAGTTTGAACGTGGCAGGGAATGAGAAAATCCAAAAAGGGAAATTCTAAGGCTCAGTCTGGATACAGTGGCAGTCGGTGAAGTGAAATTGAAAGAAAACGAGGATTTATGGTCATATGAGTATAGCGTAAAACCAACAGCAGCAGAAAATGATATAACGGTAGTAGGATTCCTTATGAATAGGAAGGTAGGGCAGCGAATCAGTTATTGTGAAACAGTGCACTGGAAGCCTGTATGGGGAAGAGGAATCGTCTGATGATGTGATAGAAGGGGAAGCAGGTCAATAGGAAAGAGATAAGAGATCGAGTATTAGAATCAGAATTTATAAGCGTTTTGGAAGACTTAAGACCAAGTAAGGCAGAAAGGGTAGAGAACATTCAATTGGAATTTTTAAAATTCGGAAGTTTTATGAGTCAGCCAATACGAGAATTATCGTACAATCAGTTCCTCTCAGTTCCGGTTTTCGCACAGTCCATGTTTCACTACCATATAATGCTGTGCTCCGAACGTACATTCTCAGAAATTTCTTCCTCACATTGACGTCTTTGTTTGGTACTAGTAGACTTCTCTTGGCCAGGATTGCCATCTTTGCCAGTGCTTGTCTGCTTTTGATGTCCTCCTTGCTCCGTCCGTCAATGGTTATTTTGCTGCCTAGGTAGTATAATTCTTTAACTTCATCTACCTCGTGAGCGTCAATCCTGATGTTAAATTGGACACGGTTGTCATTTATGCTACTTCTCATTACTTTCGCCGTTCTTCGATTTTCTCTCAATCCATATTTTGTACTAATTAGACTGTTCAATCCATTCAGCAGATCATGTAGTTCGTCTTCACTTTCACTCAGGAAAGCAATGTCATCGGCAAACCGTATCGTTGATATCCCTTCACCTTGAGTTTTAATTGCACTCCTGAAGCTTTCCTCTATTTACATCATTGCTTCTTCGACGCATAGATTGGACAGCAGGGACGAAAGACTACTTCCCTTTCTGACTCCCTTTTCAATCCCAGAACTTCGTTCTTGGTCGGTCACTCTCATTATTCCCTCTCGGCTCGTGTACATATTGTATCTTGCCCGTCTCTCCCTATTGCTTACCCCTATTTTGCTCAGAATTCTGAACATCTTGAACCATTTTAATTTGGCGGACGCCTTTTCCAGGTAGGCAGATCCTACGAACGTGTCTTGACTTTTCTTTAGTCTTGCTTCCATCATCAACCGCTACATCAGAATTACCTCCCTGGTTCCTTTACCATTCCTAAAGCCAAACTGATCGTCATGTAACACATCTTCAGTGTTCTTTTGTATTCTTCTGTATATTATTCTTGTCAGAAACTTGGTTGCATGAGCTGTTAAGCTGATTGTGCGTTAATTTTCGTACTTGTCAACTCTTGCAGTCTTCGGAATTGTATGGATGATATTTTTTCGGAAGTCAGATGGTGAGTCGCCCAACTCTTACATTCTGTACACCGACTTGAATACTCGGTTTGTTGCCACTTTCCCCAGTGAAGTTAGACATTCTGATGGAATGTTATCTATCCCTTCTGCGTTAATTGATCTGAAGTCCTCCAGAGCTCTCTTAAATTCTGATTCTAATACTGGATTCTCCATCTCTTCTAAATCGGCTCCTGTTTCTTCTTCTATCACATCAGAGAAATATTCCCTCCTCATAGAAGCCTTCAATGTACTCTTGCCACCTATCCGCTCTCTTCTCTGTATTTAACAGCGGAATTCCCGTTGCACTCTTCATGATACTTACCACCCTTGTTTTTAAATTCACCGAAAATTGTTCAGACTTTCTTATATGCTTAGTCAGTCCTTCTGGCAGTCACTTATTTTTCGATTTCTTCACATTTTTCATGCAACTATTTCGTCTTAGCTTCCCTGCACTTTCTGCTTATTTCATTGGGAAGGACTTGTATTTCTATATTCCTGAATTTCGCTGAACATTTTTGTACTTCCTTCTTTCGTCGATTAAATGAGGTATTTCTTCTGTTATCCATGGTTTAGTGGCTGTTACCTTCTTTGTACCTGCGTTATTCTTTCCAACTTCTGTGATGATCATTTTTAGAGATGTCCACTTCTCTTCACCTGTACTGATCTATTCATTATTGTTGTTTCTATAGCGTGAGATAACTTCAAGTGTGTCTCTTAAATCCTTATTACTTCAGTATCCCATTTCTTAGCGTATTAATTCTTCCTGACTAATCTCTTAAACTTCAGCCTACTCTTCATGACTATTACATTGTGATATGAGTCTATACCTGCTCCTAGACAAGCCTTACAATACAGTACCTGAATTCGGAATCTCTGTCCCACCATGATGTAATGTAATTGAAATCTTCCAGTATCACATATTTCCTCCTCTGGTGATTCTTGAACAGAGTATTCACTATTACTAGCTGAAATTTATTGCAGAATTCAATTAGTCTTTCTCCTCTCTCTTCCTTGTCCCAAACTCATATTCATCTGTCACTTTTTCTTCTACTCCTCCCTCTACAACCGCGTTCCAGTCCCTGGTGACTATTAGATTTTCTTCTCCCTTTACATACTGCATTACTCCTTCAATATCCTCATACACTTCCTCTATCTCCGATCTTAGGATGCGACGTCGGCATGTACACCTCAGCTATTGTTGTGTGTGCTGCTTTGCTGTCAATTCTGATAAGAACAATCCTGTCACTGAACTGCTCACAGTAACACACTCTCTTCACTACTTTCCTATTCGTAACGAATCCTACTTCAAGGCTTCCATTTTCTGCTCCTGTTTATATGACCCTACACTCATTTGTCCAGAAACCCTTGTCTTCTTACCATTTCATTTCGCTGACCCCTGCTATATCTAGCTTGAGCCTTAGAATTTCCCTTTTCAGACTTTCTACCTTCCCTACCACGTTGAAGCTTCTGATATAAAAAGCATATTAGCACTGGCGAAAATGCCAGTCTTGGCGAAGGGAAGTCTATTAGAATCATACCCAGGTCTTAATTTGAGGAAGAAATCTCTGAGAATGTACGTTTGGAGGACGGTGTTGTATGGGAGTGAAACATGGACTGCGGGAAAACCGGAACAGAAGGAAATCGAAGAATTTGAGATGTGGTGCTGCAGAAGAATGTTGAAAATTAGGTGGACTGATAAGGTATGGAAAGATGAGGTCTTTCACAGAATTGGCGAGGAAAGAAATATGTAGTAACGACTGACAAGGAGGTGGACAAGATGATAGGACGTCTGTTAATACATGAAAGAATAACTTCCATGGTATTAGAGCCAGCTGTATAGCGTAAAAACTGTAGAGAAAGGCAGAGATTGGAGCGCATCCAGTAATTATAATGGAGGATGGAGGCTGCAAGTGCTGCTTTGAGATGGAGAGGTTAGCACAGGAGAGGAATTCATTGCGGGAAGCATCAACCCAGTCACAAGATTGATAAAAAAACAGTTATTACTTGAAGAATGGCGATCTAGCTGAAATTGTAATCTGAAATAAATAAATACACGTAATAACATACAAAGGAAAATATCATTTCGAAAAAGGAGAAAGTGAGTCCTCGCACTGTGCTACTACAATTTCGTCACTCTGCTACTAGATGAAATTGTTCACTAAAAGAAGGCGACTTATTGCATGTCATTGACTCCATGTTTCACTACAATACAGTGCTGTACTCCAGACGTATATTCTCAGAAATTTCTTCCTCAAATTAAGGCCTATGTTCAGTACTACTAGACTTCTCTTGGCCAGGATTGCAATTTTTGTCACTGCTAGTCTGCTTTTGACGTCCTCCGTGCTCCGATCGTCAATGGTTATTTTACTGGCTAGGTATCAGAATTCCTAACTTCATCTACTTCGTGACCATCAATACTGATATTTAGTTTCTCGCTGTTCTCATTTCTACTACTTCTCATTAATTTCGTCTTTCTTCGATTTACTCTCAGTCCATATTCTGTACTCATTAGACTGTTCATCCCGTTCAGCAGATCATATAATTCTTCTTCACTTTCGCACAAGATAGCAATCTCATCAGCAAATCGTATCGTTGATATCCTTCCACTTTGAGTTTTAATTGCACCCCTGAATCTTTCCAATATTTCCATCACTGCTTCTTCGCAGGACAGATGGACAGTAGGGGCGAAAGATTACACCCCCGTTCTGACACCCTTTTTAGCCCGAGCATATCGTCCTTGGTCGTCCACTCTTATTATTCCTTCTTGTCTCTTGTACATATTGTATATTACCTGTCTGTCTCTACAGCTTACTCCTATTTCGCTCAGAATTTCGAATATCTTTCAGCATTTTAATTTGGCGGACGCCTTTTCCAGGTAGACAAATCCTATGAAAGTGTCCTGATTTTTTAAGTGTTGCTTCCATTATCAACTGCAACGTCAGATTTACCTCTCTGGTTCCTTTATCTTTCCTAAAGCCAAATCGATCTTCATCTAACACATACTGTGTTTTCTTTTCTGTTCTTCTGTATGCTATTCTTGTCAGAAACTTGGAAGCATGAACTGTTAAGGTGGTTGTGCGATAATTTTCGTACTTGTCAGCTCTTGCTGTTTCCGGAATTGTATGGATCATATTTTTCCAAAGTCGGATGGTATGTCGCAGGACTCATACATTCTACACACCAACTTGAATAGCCGGTTTGTTGCCACTTTCGCCTATGATGTTAGAAATTTTGATGGAATGTTACCTATTTCTTCTCATTTATTTGATCTTACCTCTTCCAAAGCTCTCTTAAATTCTGATTCTAATACTGGATTCCCCATCTCCTCTAAATCGACTCCTGTTTCTTCTTCTATCACGTCAGACAAATGTTCCCCACCATACAAGCCTTCAATGTACTCTTGCCACCTATCCGCAATCTCCTCAGCATTTAACAGCGGAATTCCCGTTGCACACTTAATGTTCCCACACTTGCTTTTAATTTAACCGAAAATTGTTTCGACTTTCCTATATGCCCTTCTGCCCTTCTGACAATCATCTTTTTTTTCGATTTAGCATTCGCTTCCTTGCACTTTCTATTTATATCATTCCTCAGCGAGCTGTATTCCTATATTCCTGAATTTCTAGGAACATTTTTGTTCTTCCTTCTCTCATCGATTAACTGAGTATTGCCTCTGCTACGCATGGTTTCTTCACTGATACCTTCTTTTTACCTACGTTATTCTTTCCAACTTCTGTGACTGTCATTTTTAGAGATGTCCACTCCTCTTCACCTGTACTGCCTACTGATCTATTCCTTATTGTTGCATCTATAGCCTGATATAACTTCAAGTGTATCAATTTCTCACTAATTCCATATCAATTCATTTCAGTAATGTTTCGTCCTGACTAATCTCTTAAACTTCAGCCTACCCTTCATCAATACTATATTGTGATCAGAGTCCATATCTGCTTCCAGGTAAACCTTGCAATCCAGTGTCCGAATTCGAAATCTCTGCCCGAGCATGATGTAATCTAACTGAAATCGTCTATTACCACCTGGCCTTTTCCAAGCATAACTCCTCCTCTTGTGATTCTTGAACAGAGTATTCGCTATTACTCGCTGACATTTATTACAAAATTCAATTAGTCTTTTTCCTCTCTCATTCCTTGGCCAAAGCCCATATTCTCCTGTACATTTTCTGCTAAAGCTTCCTCTACAGCCGCATTCCAGGCCCCATGACTATCAGATTTTCTACTCCCTTTCTGGTTTGCTGTCGATTCTCGATTCTGATAAGAACAACCCTATCACTGAACTGTACACAGTAACATACTCTCTGCCCTACTCTCCTATTCATAACGAATACTACTCCAATTATACCAATTTCGGCTCTCTTGATATCACCCTATACTCATCTGACCAGAAACCCTTGTCTTCTTTCCATATCACTTCACTGCCCCCTACTATGTCTAGCTTGAGCCTCAGCATTTCCCTCTTCAGACTTTCTAGCTTCCCTGCCAAGTTCAAGGTTCTGATGTATCACGTCCCGACGTGTAGAACGTTATCCTTTCGTTGGTTATTGAATCTTTTTCTCATGGTCACCTCCCCCTTGAAGTCCACTGCCGGAGATGCGAATGCAGAACTATTCCGACATCTTTTGCCAATGGAGAGATCATCGTGATACTTTTTCAGTTACAAGCCAGATGTCCTGTGGATGCACATTTATGTGTCTTTAATGCAGTGGTTTCCATTGCTTTATGCATCCTCATGCCGTTGATCACTGCTGATTCTTCCGTCTATGGGGGCACTTCCCCACCCCAAGGCCAAGAGAGTGCCCTGAACCTCTTTGCGCT
This sequence comes from Schistocerca piceifrons, assembly GCF_021461385.2. Lineage (NCBI taxonomy): Eukaryota > Metazoa > Arthropoda > Insecta > Orthoptera > Acrididae > Schistocerca > Schistocerca piceifrons. The sequence goes on from NC_060138.1 coordinate 513,313,113, forward strand.
CCTCCGCCGTCTTTGATAAGGCCGTTGGCAGATTGAGTGTGACTATTTATGCTGGAATCTTCGGCTGCCAATACTGATTATTAATCAAAATTCCAGCGGTGGTGAGTTTCGAACCCGAAACCGATGTCGTTTTGATTACTCATGAAAGACGGTACCCCTACACCACGGGCCCACTATCAGCAAAGTGGAAGCACCGGAGAGCTTATACTGACGTTGCGGTTAATATTGGAAGCAAGATCGAAGAAAACTACTCAAGATGTGTCCGTAGCATTTGTCGACCGCGGAAAACCGTTGGACAAGGCGTTAGAAATTATGAGAAAAATAGGGGCAAGTTATAGTGAAAGTCGGGTAATATACAATATGTACGAGCAACAAGAGAGAACAATAAGACTCAAGACCAAAAACGTAGTGCTACAAAAACAGTGTGAAGACCAAAAACGTAGTGCCCGAAAAAGAGTGTAAGAAAGGGATGTATTCTTTCGCCCCTACTGTTCAGTACATACATCGAAGAACCAACGACGAAAATAAAAGAAAGCTTCCAGAACGGCAATGAAATTGAAGGTTGCAGGATTACGGAGATGACATTCGCTGAAAACACGAAAGTCATTAGAAGCAGCAGAAATCAGACCTGTGATAAACTTAACATCAGAATTTTTAATCACGAAGGGGAAGGTTACAGGATTAAAATAATAAGATTCGCTGAAAACATTGCTGGCGTCAGTGAGAGTGGGGAAGAATTACAGCATCTGTTGAGTGGAATGAACAGTCTACTGAGTAAAGGACGTGGTCTGAGAGTAAATCGAAGTAAGACGAAAGTAATGAGAAGCAACAGAAATGAGACCAGCGAGAAACTTAACATCAGAATCGGTAATCACGAAGAAGATGAAGTTAAGGTAATCTGATACCCATGCAGCAAAATAACCTATGATTGACTTAGCTGGGAGAACATGAAAAGCATATTAGCACTAGAAAAAAGGGCACTGATGGCGAAGTGAAGTCTACTAGAATTAGTCATAGGCCTTGAGGAAGAAATTTATGAGAATGAACGTTTTATGCGCAGCGTTGTATGGGAATGAAACATTTACCTTGAGGAAGAAATTTCTGAGAATGTACGTTTGAAGCACGGCGTTGTATGGGAATGAAACATGGACCTTGGGAAAACCGGAACAGAAGGAAATCGAAGAATTTGAGATGTGGTGCTGAAGATGAATGTTGAAAATTAGATGGACTGATAAGGTAAGGAGAGAGGAGGTCCTCCACAGAATTGACGAGGAAAGAAGATGTAGTAACGACTGACAAGGAGGTGGACAAGATGATAGGACGTCTGTTAAGACATGAAAGAATAACTTCCATGGTACTAGAGCCAGCTGTATAGCGTAAAAACTGTAGAGAAAGGCAGAGATTGGAACGCATCCAGCAAGTATAATTGAGGATGTAGGCTGCAAGTGCTGCTCTGAGATGGAGAGGTTACCACAGGAGAGGAATTCGTGGCGGGAAGCTTCAACCCAATCACAAGATTGATGAAAAGCTATTACTTGAAGAAGGACAGTCTAGCTGAAATCGAAATCTGAAATAAATAAGTACAAGTAATAACAGACAGCCGAAAATATCGTTTCCAAAAAGGAGTAAGCCCTCCTCGCTCTATACTACTACCATTTCGTCTCTCTGCTACAAGATGAAATTGTTTACTAAAGGACTGAAACTTGTTGAATATCATTGCCTAAGTCTATGTCCGTTAGTATTTTACACAAAATGGCACCAACTCGACGTTTGCTGCTTCGAAGATGTTACCGGAAACGACCTCATACACTGTCTCTTTCACGGAAGTGACTTCGTGTTATTTGTCGCTGTGCTTGTACATTTTCCTTCTACTGACGCAGCAGATGGAGTACACACGTCGTCGTATGTATTGTTAATGACAAAAGCGATCAGGAAGCTTCATGCATCCGTTAATATATTTAGATTCGTATCAGTTCAGCTACTCACATAAGCAGCTTCGCCACGATGCGTCTCGAGGTACGCGGGTAGCATATCACTCCCGGTCGTCATAGCGGTACATCGTAGTTCCTCTCCGAATGGAAATTGCTGTAAATCTGCCAAACAATCGGGGCTGTCTTTTAAAACTCATCTTTAATAACTTCCGTTAATACATTACACCATTAAAACGATCACTCTGACAAAATACTGTTATTAATTAAATAAATTTTAGGCGAAACAAAGTTAACAAAGGAACCATAATCTGTCACCAGCACTTTAGAACAATTAGCTGGCCTACCTAATCGGCTCTTGCGAGAGATGCATCGGGAAAGGGTCTGAGTTCCAACTCATGTGTCCCTTCTCCGTGGCATTTAGGTGAAGTTAGAAGTTGGGTAGATTTTGCAGTAACCATGAGTCGACACATGTTTCATGTAGCTACCTGTCACTCTAAAATATGTTCTTCAGAGTGCTGGAGACGCAACATCCTGCAAAATTATATCTTTTTTATGACGTGATCCTTATCTGTCCCCGGCAATGAACTTACTGAATTATCCGAACACGTCATACGTCCCAACTCTGAGTTTCATTCAGACGCTACCTCTTCCAAGTTATACAAATTTAACGAACAGTAATATACTTTTACTATTTAGAGTACGGAAGATAGACATCTTAAGCTGTTGTACATGTACGTTATTTATTGCAACTTAAGATTTCCTACGTCTATGTTACCAACAGAGAAATGAATAGAACTAATTTTTCCCCGGATGTGTTGCAGGGTACATCCCACCGGCAGCACCGGGTTCATTCGGAGGAGGAGGAGGTGAGTTATTACATAGTTTCATTGAGTTGTACCGCACTCCTAGCTCACAAATTAATGATTTCGTTAACATCTTGTGAATTTTGGTGTGTACATATGATATACTACACGACGTTTATCGGCCGAATGAGAGTATGATTAATACGACATGAGTGCTCAAGCGGCAAGAGGCAAATACCCATTATGCCATACTGATTTGGGTTTTTCTGTGTTTGTCGTAGGTTATTTCATGGTGGTGACAGGTCTCTTCGACACACTGTTGTTCTACCTTTCCCATACCTTGTCCAAATGAGCAGGTTGTCAATATCTACTGACCTAGACGTGGACGAGTTGTTAACTTCTGGGTTTTCTTCCTTGTACTAACATTCTCCGACAATGAATAAATGTTAACACTGGTTCAGTAACCTCATTTAAGAGACTCCAGGGGGAAATTAGCATTTGGTATTCGAAGGTACGGAACTTTCAAGTAGCTGTTAACTGACATGACAAAGTGCTTTCTTGCTTTCTGACTACCTGTTCACACATTGGTGCAGTATGTAAGAAATTCCATTTTCTGCCTCGGCTTATTAAAATCGCTTAAGATCGCAAATTCAGTTGAAGTGCTGTTCTCAAGTGATAGCTGTAACAACATAAATTGCTAAAAGACAAAATAAGTTTTAGGATACATTCTGTACTAGTTTTTTATACAATGCTGCATCTTTTTATATAGATGCCTCTTTTATTAAGCATATGAAGAATGTATGCGTTATGGATAAGCATTGACGCCCTTCTCAGTAAGGTGCGAGAAGGTACACTATGTGATCAGAAGTATCCGTACACCCCCACAAATATACGTTTTTCATGTTAGGTACGTTTTGCTGCCACCTACCGAGAGGTACTCCGTATCAGCGACCTCAGTAGTCATTAGAAATCGTGAGAGAGCAGTACGGGGCGCTCCGCGGAACTCACAAACTTTGAACGTCGTCAGGTGATTGGGTGTCACTTGTCTCACACGTCTGTACGTGAGATTTCCACACTCCTATACATCCGTAGATCCTCTATTTTACGATGTGAAAGTGAAGTGAAAACGTGAAGGGACACGTACAGCACAAAAAGCGTACAGGTCGACCTCGTCTGTTGACTGACAGAAACTGCCAACAGTTGAAGAGGTTCGTAAGGTGTAGTAGGTAGACATCTACCATCCACAGGAATTCCAACCTGCATCAGGATCCACTGCAAGTACTATGATAGTGAGGCGGGAGGTGAGAAAACGCGGATTTCATAGTCGAGTGGCTGCTCATAAGCCACACATCACGCCGGTAAATGCCAAACGACGCCTCGCTTCCTGTAAGGACCGTAAACATGGGACAACTGAACAGTGGAGAAACGTTGCGTGGAGTGACGAATCACGGTACACAATGCGGCGATCCGACGGCAGGGCGTGGGTATGGCGAATGCTTGGTGAACGTCTCATGCCAGCGTGTGTAGTGCCAACAGTAAAATTCGGAGGCGGTGGTGTTATAGTGTGGTTGTATTCTTCATGAAGGGGTCTTGCACCCCTTGTTGTTTTGCTTGTCGCCATCACATTACAGGCCTACACTGATGTTTTAGGCTCCTTCTTGCTTCCCACTGTTGAAGAGCAATACGGGGATGGCGACTGCATGTTTCAACACGATCGATCACCTTTTCATAAGGCACGGCCTGTGGCGGAGTGGTTACTCGACAATACCATCCCTATAGTGAACTGACCTGCACAGAGTCCTGACCTGAGTCCTATGGAACACCTTTGGGATGTTTTGGAACGCCGACTTCGTGTCAGGCCTCACCAACCGATATCGATAACTCTCCTCAGTGCAGCACTCCGTGAAGACTGGACTGCTATTCCCCAAGAAACCTTCCATCACCTGATTGAACGTGTGCCTGCGGGAGTGGAAGCTGTCATCAAGGGTAAGGATGTGCCAACACCATATTGAATTCCAACATTGCCGATGGAGGGCGCCACGGACTTGTAAGTCATTTTCAGCCATGTGTCCGGATACTTTTGATCACATAGTGTATATATTTTGAAAATTCATTGGGTTTTATAATATTCGAAAAGTAATGTACTAAAGAGTAGTGTCACAATTAAGTGTAAACAATTTACTTAGCATATTACACTTTGGATGCCAAGAGGGTTGTGCCTCTCCTTGATAATGCTATTTTCTCGTTCGCCCACCAAAATATTACAAACCTTAACTAAAAAAACGTCGCCAGGTGGTACTTTTGATCACTGAATAGCGTTTTTTTCTGTACATCATGTTACACTCTTAGCAAAACTTAGGTTTTATAGATTTGATGGCTTTACATGCAACAGGTTTGAATCATACTTAACAAACAGAATTCAAAAAATTGTGCTGGATAATTCATTGGACAGAAATAAAATTTTATTGACTGGACAGGAATGGCAAATGGAGTTCTATAGGGTTGAACTTTGTGTCACTCCTATTCCTTATATATATGAATGACTTTCCACTTAACTTTCAACAAGCAGAATTGGTAGTTATTGGAGACGAGACTACCGTTACAATAAAACGCATCAGAAAGAAAGGAATAGAAGAGATGTTTATGATAATTTACAAAGAATTATTAAGAAGTTCTCTGAAAATGCTCTTCATTAATCTCTAAAATAAAGTACTCTATATTCAGTTCTGTAGAAAAAATAAAGTCATGCCAGCAATTTTCATATTTCCATTCAGCATTGTCTCACGAAATAATTTTCTGGGCTAACTCGTCACTTAGACGGTACTGATTCCACAGTAGCAAGCAATGACAATAATATGTGGTTTCATCTGCGTATGTCATGTGGGAATTTCTTCAAGGAGTTAGGCTGTTCAGCTGCACCATCACAGCACGTATATTCACTAACGAAATTCGTCATAAATAAACCAAGACATTTTGACAACAATTGTGATGTGTGGCATACAACACTAGAAGAAAAATGACTCTTATAACACTTTATGAAAGCTGTCAGTGGTCCAGAAAGGAGTTCAATAAGCAACAACAAAAATTCTTGATCAGTTGCCCAATAACATAAAATGTCTGTAGTAGCTAAGCAAGTTTGAAGTCTAACGTAATTTCTCCTGGACAACTCTTACTATTCCATGGACGGATTTCTGTTTAATAGCTGGTAGTACGACAGTAAAAAATAAAAAAAATAAAAATGCAACTAGTTTTTAAGTGTAGTTGCTTGAGTAGTGCTAAAAAATAATGTGTTGATTAATGCTAAGACTAAAGATGTACTCACATCCTGTAAACTGATTCGTTGTACGGGAAAAGAATAGTTCCAATGATCTATGGAACGTGTAACTAACTTACAAATTTCTGAGCACAGAACGTATCCCTAAAACTGAATTTGTGTTTTAGCTGTTTACAGTGTCATAGTTTGCAGTCTTCCGACTTTGGAAGCTTTAAGATCAAACAAAGTAGAAGGAATACATTGCATTCGATCAGAATTTCTAAAATCGTTGGGGGAAGTGGCAACAGAACTAACATTAACGTTGGTGTGTAGACCGTCTGAGATGACAATATACCATCTGGCGTTCGGAAAAATATCATCTGCACAATCCAGAAGACTGCAAAAGTTAACAAATGCGTAATTTATCACACAATCAGTTTAACAGCTCATGCATCCAAGTTGGTTAAAAGAATAACATACAGAAGAATGGAAAAGAAAAGTGAGGATGTTGTAGATGAGGGTCAGTTTGGATTTAGAACAGGTAAAGGTACCAGAGCGGCAATTCCGATGTTGCTCTTGACAATGGAGGCAAGAGTAAAGAAAAATCAAGACACATCCATAGAATTTGTCAATCTGAAAAAAGCGTTAGTAGGGGGACAGAGACAACAGGAGGACAGTTTGTTAGTGCAGGTTGCCTCCATTCAGTGGCAAGGAAACGTTCAGGGCAAACCTTTTGCTCTATTTTGATTGAAAGGTCCTTAAGCTATTGTTCTGCTAAGAGGATCATGATCCGATGGGGATAATCCTTCTTTCTGATTGACAGGCCCTTATACTAATGTTCAGTTAAGTGGGTTTCCAGGTCACCTCACCCCTCCCCATCCTCTCAGAAACCCTGCACCATCTCCGATATCAAATAAATTGAATAATTATTTGAACCAGTTGAAAAATTGGCGGGAAATATCTCAGTCCTGTTACTTTCAGTATTCGCGAGGTGCTTCATGGTATTCGAATCACCACCTTTACACTGTATCAAATTCATGGACTAATTAATTAATTAAATCGATTTCCTTCAGTTTTCCTTGACCCCTTCCCATTTCAGAAATATTGATTGATCGATAGCAGAGTATGCAACATTGTTTTTGCAATTTAGGCAATGAAACTTCCCGGCAGATTAAAAATGTGTGGGAGACCGAGACTCAAACTCGGGATCTTTGCCTTTTGCGGGCTAGTGCCATCTGAGCTGCCCAAGCACGACTCACGCCCAGTCCTGACAGCTTTACTTCTGCCAGTACCTCGTCTCCTACCTTCACAGAAGCTCTTCTGCGAACCTTACAGAACTATCACTCCTGAAAGAAGCGGTATTGCGGAGACATGCCTTAGCCACAGCATTGGGGCTGTTTCCAGAATGTGATTTTCACTCTGCAGCGGGGTGTACGCTGATATGAAACTTGCTGGCAGATTAAAACTGTGTGCCTGACCGAGACTCGAACTCGGGACCTTTGCCTTTCGCGGGCAAAGTGCTCTACCAATTATTTATTTTATTTATTTATTTATTTATTTATTTATTTATTTTGATCGTTGTGTTTGGTCGTTGCGGACGTCGCAAGACATCTTGTTCAAGTTCTGTGGTTGATCCTTCCACTCAATTTTTTATTACAGAGGCCAACCAGTTCTCTGACCTAACACGCTGAATACCGAGCCGGCTTTAGACAATGTGTGGAATATTGTTCATTTAAACAAATTACGGGATACAAGGCGATGTATGGAGTACAGTTTGTTTAGGGGATCTTTCAGGAAATGGGTTACAGAGTGTAGAGTATTACAGCGGTTTTTTCATTCCGATGACGTAAGGAAAAAGTCTCTCGCATCCCGCCGCCCGCGCAGTCTACCCCACCTGCTCACACCGGGGCCCGCGACGGCTGTCGGCTGTCTCACCGTGCAGGCGCTTGGAGCAGCGTTCTCTGGCTTATGCAGCGTGGTCTTGGAATCACCAGTCTCCGTATCGCCCGCTAAAGTTAGAGGCGAGCTAAGCCACTCCCGAACAAAAACACATTTCCTCTCGGCTTCCACCACCATCTCAAGTGGTATGTATGAATGAACCAACCTGTTGGATACCGGTGCAAGTGAGAGATGCCTTGCATCCAAAGCAAATACTTGACTGGGAATCGACCGATAAATACTGCTGAAGTTAAGAAATGGGTGATTGCCGGTTATATGATCGTGATATTGAGAAAATAAGGCTGGCACAGTAGCTATTTCACACGCAGAAATTGACGATAACACAAAGCTAGTGGCAGGTTGATTCGAAATACACTCTAAAAAAAAGATCGATGCATACAAAGAGGGGGATCTGGAGTTTGCTTTGCACATGACATGGGAACTAGCATGGGATATTTCATTCCGCCATAGGCTCTAACCTGCCCCAGCCTTCCTAGCACAGTTTCTAGTTTTGAAATTCATGAACAGCCTCAGGAGTTATTAAATCTAGTGCGGAATACCACATCGTGAAGAAGTGACTAATGTTGCTTCAGAAGATGTGGCACGGGTAGTATAAAATAAACTATTTGCTTCGCATAGTTCAAATCTACTCAAAATAAAAAAAGCTCGACACTGCACAGTAGTTTGCATGCCTAAATAACAGTGTTATGTTTTTGACCAGAAAGTCCATTAAATAATCCTGAGCTATTGGTATTTCACGTCACGACTGGAAGCAGTGTTGTATGAAATGATAGTTGGAATTTCAAACTTCGACTTACATTTATACAGTCACAGTTACAGAGTTCATGACCACTACAGGTCTGCTAAATGTATTTTCTTTTTTAAAGCGCTATAGAATTCGTAAGTTGACTCGTCCTCTCCGCCACATTAGGAATGAGGGAGAAAGGTTCTACTGCGCTATAGAACAGAGACAAAAGCAAACACCATAGCACTGCGATGTAGTGAGAACCACTAAACATGACGCATTTAAAACACAACCCAATCCGTTGTAATAAGTTGACTTGGCTAGATGTCAGAGATCGCTTAAAGTCTACACAGGAGAAAACTTTTCGTCGCAAGAAATTCGTTTCAGTTGTGGCCCAGTGTGTACAGTACCTAACCAAGGTACAGTTATTCACGTTCTGTTTGACACTTCCTCCGAAATTCTGTCGAAATGTACAAATCATAACAAATGAAACATTCTCGCACGGAATCTGCAGTTCAAAGAGCGCCTTCCTTTATTTTAGTAACGAAGTGACTTATAAACTTACAGAGACATGTTATTTTTTTATTAGGTGTGTAAATATGGATTTATTTTTTCATTACAGCATTTGGAGCGCCTTCTGGCTTTCAACACAGCATCTTTGCATCAGGTAAGTCTTTCACGGTACTTATTACCTTTATAAGCTTTTATTTCGGATACATAAGCTATAATTTTACGTTTTATGGTTTGTATAAATCTTTGCGGAGCATATAGTATTTGAACAGTTTTCTTCTGACCTAAATTACACATATTATGTATGTTGTGTTAGTAAGGGTTTTGCACGTTGCTCCTTGGATTTTGTACGTTCATAACTTTCATTAATTTTGTCTTCGTATACATCACAACAACGCTTGTTGCAATACAGTCCTCTAGGTTACGGTGCACGAGACGTGAGCATACAGTCTTATAATTTTGAAGAACTGCATCCGTAATTTCCGGATGCGATTACACATCAGCTCTAAATAGGATTACTGACTTACAAAAACTTGTGCCAGGTAGTCACCCGAACCCGGTATTCTCGCATATCACAAGCTGTTGCCTTAACCACTTCAACTATCCATTTATGTCTCGCAGAGTGATGCAGACTTCCGTAAGTCGCAGTTTCCATGTCCTATGCTCGCACACCATTTCACGTGATTCCCGCACTGAGAGAGACATTGTTGTTCTTGTCGTATTTGCTTCGTTGGTTGTGTAATACAAATGTGCAATGCTGTGTGTTACAGTGTCTATAGAGTAACATACAATAGTTCGAGTCCCGGTCCGATAAAAATTTTCATGAGTCAGTAATCGTTTTTACAGGTGATGTATAACACTATTCAAAAATTTCATATACGTTTCAATTTAGTACGGCTGTAGATCGTCGGCAGCATGAGTTCATCTTATAATACGCTTCAGACATTGAAAAATTGTCTTATAGTTTTCTTCTCTTGGCTGTTAACTCAGATATATCCTTTAGAAAGTCGCAAGCATTTCTGTGGTTCTGCTTGCAGTTTAGAAGAATTTTAATACTTTTATTGTAAACAAATAAGAATGTTTTCTTAGCGCAGCCACAATATTCCGTTACTCGCTTGATTACATAGTCTATCATGGATTTTTGTGTTAAATGCAGCCTTCGTAGGGATAATGGGTACAAGCGCAGATATTTTTACACGTGGTACTTTAATATGCACAGACATGAGTGTGTTACTTGTCGAAGTCTCCACACACAGACGTCACAGCTTTAAGACCTAATGTTTTCTGCATGGTTGTACTACACCACGAAGTGTACTACGCCTATCAGCCCACTTTTCGACATTTGATCTGCTGCCCAGAGGAAAGTAAGCATTGATGGGTTGCTCTTTCTACATGTACCTGGAGGTACTACTGAACCTAAAAACGTAACATTTGTAATGGCTATAATTGTTAGTCTACAAATGACATAAATATTGATGTAATATTGTTCACTACACCGTCCTCAGCAGCAAATCTGCATTTCCACGCTGCCTTTTGCCATTATTTTTAGGTGGAAACATTCTCATTCTTAGTTTAACATATAGGAAATTCTAGAAGAAGCCATAATATATCACTTACCACAGCGCAATTTCCATTTTCAGAATGAGCGTACATCCATGTCGGTGTCATCCATTGTCAAAAAGTAATGCAGTTTTGTGCCTGGATAACATACACTGCAGTTTGAAAATTACTTTGCTGTTTATTGAAGTGCTTCAGACATTTTCTATACTGGTTTTCAACAGATTTGCCATCATTTGTATAAATAGTTTCCCGTTTTCTCTCCTCCTGCATTACCGAATACCCACACATATACAAACAACGATGCGAATACACGAGTTAAATATTACACTGAAATTTTGTCTCAGACCAAAAGTTTTCTGTTCTGTTAACGTGTAACCAGTGTCAATGTTTTACTCAAATGATCAGCGGACACTGATAAGCCAAACCAGTACGAGCACTCCCCACCGCAACACTGAGTGCCACCTGGCGGGGTTGCAGGCATGTGGCGTCGTAATGAACCTGACTAAGTGCAGCAGAGGCCAACGGGGAACCATTCTAGCAACGACACGGACTTCAGCGAGCATCCACGCCTACTTGTTGAAGGACGGTGAAACCACTAGCACGTCACAGGGTGCTGGACGCCCACGCCACATCACATCCAGTTCGGGCGCTTGCCAGCTCTGTAAACCAGGATAGGCGGCGATCTGTGACAGATCTGACGGCAAAGAACATTGCTGGAGCTGTCAAAAGTGTTTCTGAGCACACAGCTCATCGTAAGTTACTGAACATGGCTCCCCACAGCATACGATCACTAAATATTCCCATATGTACTTGACGATTCACGGAATTACGATTGAAGGGCTCAAGGGAGACTGTACCGTGTGTCGCTTCGTCGAACGAGTCACTTTTCTCGTTACACCAGATCGATAGTAGCGTCCGGATGCGCCGTCACCCGGGTAAACATCACTCGAAACATGCACCGTCGCACAGACTTAGACCGGTGGGGGCAGTATTATGCTGTGAGGGGCATTCACCTGCGCCAGACATGGGACCTGTGGTAGTAATCGGAGGCACTTCGACAACTTCGCCTACTTCGATGACATCTTCCAGCAGGACTAGGGCAGCCTCAAAAAGCCAAAATCTTACTACAGTGGCTTGAGATATGTGCTTGCGAACTCACATTAATGTCTACGCCACCAAATTCGCCTAATATGAAACAGATGTAGCACATTTGTGACGCTACCGGTCGTCAACTCCGATCCGCAAAACTCCGTGCAGTAATTTAAGAGTATTTCGTGACAGATGTGGGCCAAGACGCTGTAAAGTTCTGGCTTATCACTGCATCTCCTCAAGTAAGGACGACGTCATGACGACAATACAGCTGTAGCATGTCGTCTCGATCCAAATGGATTTTTGAGTGAATTTCTCTTCTTTAAGTCCTATGGGACAAACTTACTTCCGGTGATACGAGAGGGAAAAATGTTCGTACTACTGAAAATGTTTGCGGTAAACGTGTGTATACAAGGGTGCTACTGAAAAATTTATCTCTTTAATGCTCGTGCCGTGCAGAGCTGATACTTACAAGGGAACCTCCCCATCGCACCCCCCTCAGATTTAGTTATAAGGTGGCACAGTGGACAGGCCTTGAAAAACTGATCAATCGAGAAAACAGGAAGAAGTTGTGTGGAACTATGAAAAAAATTAGCAAAATATACAAACTGAATAGTCCATGCGCAAGATACGCAACATCAATGATAGTATGAGCTCAGGAGCGCCGTGGTACCGTGGTTAGCGTGAGCAGCTGCGGAACGAGAGTTCCTTGGTTCAAGTCTTCCCTCGAGTGGAAAGTTTACTTTCTTTATTTTCGCGAAGTTATGATTTGTCCGTTCGTCCATTGACGTCTCTGTTCACTGTAATAAGTTTAGTGTCTGTGTTTTGCGACCACACCGCAAAACCGTGCGATTAGTAGACGAAAGGACGTGCATCTTCAATGGGAACTGAAAACATTTGATCGCAAGGTCATAGGTCAACCGATTCCTCCACAGCAAAAACACGTCTGATATATTCTATACGACACTGGTGACGGGATGTGCGTCACATGACAGGAATATGTTCTCGACCCACCTAACTTATGCACTTGGCGAATGGGTAAAAATATTGTTCTACCTCGCCCGATTTAGGTTTTCTTGTGGATGTGATAATCACTCCCAAAAAGTGGTGAAAACATAAGAGTTTGTCACATAAACTGCAACAAATGAACAGTTTCACAGTCGCACAGTTTTCCCTGTGCTCTGTCAAAACATATGTTTTTAACGTTTTCAAAAAGGTTTCCGTGTGTAGACCGTCAAATCCTGCATATGTCCAAGGAAATCTGAACATGTCCTGGAATTTTGGAGAGCGAAGTTGATTACGTGTGAGTACCTGAACTTTGAAAATTGTCTGAAAATAAAAAATTAAACTTTTCACTCGAAGCTTGACTTGAACAAAGTACCTCTCGTTCCGCAGCTCCTCACGCTAACCACGGGACCACAGCGCTCCTTAGCTTACACTCTCCTTGATGTTGCCTATCTTGCGCATGGACTACTCAGTTTGTATTTTTTGCTTATTTTTTACATAGTTCCACACAACTTCTTCCTGTTTTCTCGATTGAACTGTGTTCAGTTTTTCAAGGCCTATCCACTGTGCCAACTTATAACTAAATCTGAGTGGGGTGCGATGGGGAGGTTCCTTTGTTAGCAATATCCGTAGACCTTTTGAATCTCTTTCCACATGTCTCATTATCAAATTTTAAATTGAGAACATACTGTCAAGATGTACATAAGGTCAACTTAGCTGTCACATTACCTTGTATAGACACGATGCGTGTCATTTTGCTGTGTACTTGCATGAACGTCGAGCTGCGTACGTTATTTGTGTATACTTCTTCTGTGAATACTTTGACATACGTTCGAACAGTGTAAATATCTTTGGCGCTCTTCTGGAATCTTTCAGTTCGGAGAGATTGCAATAATTACGTTATTAACAGCCTAGGACAAATTCTTAGTTTCTAAGGTTATTAAGGAGAGTTGATGTATGAGTGATTTTTTTGTTCACATTTACATATATGTCCTCTGCTTTTGCTTTGCAGCGGTACCCAAGCCTTTGGAACCATCCCCACCTTTCTGCTGCTCTCCTGCTTCAGGTGGGTTACGTGTTAAGAATTTTTAATTTGACTCAAATGAAAGATAAAAATCGAACTGCTTTCATTTCTTAATATTTCTATTTGCGAGTCCAGACGTAGTGGAACTTAGTGGTCACTGTAATTTCCATAAAAATACTTATGTATCAACAGAAGATGAAAGCAATGCACAATTTGGCGATGCAACAGTATCAAGATTTGTCCCTTCCTAACCCATTCTCAAGCCGCAGGTTGGAAGACTGCCTTCTGAAATACTTCCAAATAAGTCTGAATTCCTCTTACGACATTATCATGAGATGCGTATGACAGGAAGCAAGATATTTTTGGTTCATTTTGGAACCCGAACTCTCATACGTATAAAAGTAAGCTTTGATGTGATGCATAACTTCTTTCTTCTAGAATCTCCCGCTAAAGGACGTTGAAGATTACTGAGATACGCGCCGACCGACACAGTAAACCCTTCTCTGAGTTTCCTTTATCTCTTTTATTAATCTAAAATTGTAAGCATCCCACACAGATGGATTAACACAGCAACAGTATATGTCTGATTCCTGTAATAATGCAGGATAATGGAAACACAGATTCCTTTCACATCCCGCGTATCTGACGATTTTAGTATCACACCTGAGCAGCGTAGGTATCAGTGTCTCTCAGTCGGAATTTCATATTATGGCGGAAAGTTAAGGCTTTTGCTGGCAACAGCCTGAGAAATGTTTCGAATTTCTAAGCTTACTAACAAATTCTGATGTATTTTAAAGTTCAGATTTACATCTTACTTTTAGTGATTCACGAGGCAGCAAAAGCTCCTTCCGGTCCATACACGACCACGACTTTTCATCCTGGTGCTGAAACTTTTGCAGGCGAGTGCCGTGTTGACAGTTCTAACCTCATTAAGATGAAAGCTACGAGACAAATTGCGAGGACGGAGGATGTTAGTACATCTACATCTACATGATTACTCTGCAATTCACATTTAAGTGCTTGGCAGAGGGTTCATCGAACCACAATCATACTATCTCCCTACCATTCCACTCCCGAACAGCGCGCGGGAAAAACGAACACCCAAACCTTTCTGTTCGAGCTCTGATTTCTCTTATTTTATTTTGATGATCATTCCTACCTATGTAAGTTGGGCTCAACAAAATATTTTCGCATTCGGAAGAGAAAGTTGGTGACTGAAATTTCGTAAATAGGTCTCGCCGCGACGAAAAACGTCTTTGCTTTAATGACTTCCATCCCAACTCGCGTATCATATCTGCCACACTCTCTCCCCTATTACGTGATAATACAAAACGAGCTGCCCTTTTTTGCGCCCTCTCGATGTCCTCCGTCAATCCCACCTGGTAAGGATCCCACACCGCGCAGCAATATTCTAACAGAGGACGAACGAGTGTAGTGTAGTTAGTACACGTGCCTGCTACTTTCCATCAGTATTATCAAGACCAGTCGTTGGATAACTTAGTGAAGTTCACTCTTTATCGAAATATTTATCACTGAACGATGAAACTAGTCTGTTAGCGGAGATTTATTGGTACTTATTGGAAACCTCCGTGACCCCACTAGTTGTAAAATCCTTAACAGTTCTTCTTTTTAGGCATATTCCTTGATTTTATATTTGCGATAGACACCTTTCAGCATAATGACCTAAAAGTTGTACAGTTGTTCTGTAAAGAATCATTTTCTTACATAAACAGGATATTCCCAATATCTTATCAATGTTCAAATGTGTGTAAATTCCTAAGGT
The DNA here is from genome assembly GCF_021461385.2 of Schistocerca piceifrons. Lineage (NCBI taxonomy): Eukaryota > Metazoa > Arthropoda > Insecta > Orthoptera > Acrididae > Schistocerca > Schistocerca piceifrons. The sequence goes on from NC_060138.1 coordinate 513,328,754, forward strand.
ACCAAACTGCTGAGGTCATCGGTCCCTAGACTTACACACTACTTAAACTAACTTAAGCTAAGAACAACACACACACACACACACACACACACACACACACACACATGCCCGAGGGAGGACTCCAACGTCATGGCACCTCAAACTGCGCGGCCACTCCGCGCTGCTATCCTGTCAATAAATCGAAGCCATCTACATACTTCTTCGCTCACAGAAGAGAGATATATTTGTTTCGAAAGTCTTTCATTAACATATGTACGGTACCACAAAATAGCTGTCGAAACCCCAGTATTTAAAGTGTCTGCACAAATTTAATTCTTCTAACACACTTCTCTTTCCAGAACATTTTATCCCTGTGTACTGAGTTTTACCCAAAAAATGATTCCATAACTTATTACTGAACAGAATAGCGCAGAATGAACCAATTTTTCGTCTTAATTCGTCTATGGCTGTAACCACACGTACTGCATGTGTAACTTAAATAATTCACTGAATAAAACCATCAGTGAGGTTTGCTATTTGAGGCAACAATCAACACCATTTAGTTCTTTTAGTTCATTGTTCGAATAAACACCCGGTGTAGGTTCTGGTGTTTTATTAAAGTTATTTAGCTGATTGTGCTAAATTTTATCAAATTCAAGCAAAATACTTTTTCCTAGAGCTATTTGCTGAAAATTACTAAGATTTTTGTTTGCTGTGTGGGTAGGAGACATTATGATATTGATTATACCTGGACCTATTTCAGCTGCAAAAAGGAAAAGATTTGCTTCTTATGAGGACGTTACGCTTTCATATGACGTCATACAGGATGAAAAGCCGAGATTTTGCACCTCAGATTGCTTTTGACACTTAGAGATGTTTGTAATTTGTTTACACGTATACGAATAGTGGCCTGTGGCTCATGAACAAACAGAAGCGCTTTCTCGTAACTTCATTAATAACACAGCTACAGGCATGACTTTGCATTTCTTTGTTTATTTATTCGAATAACGCTTTGGAGGGTACGATGAATCAACTTTGGTTTTTCTTCTTTATGTTTAATTTTCGTTGCTCTCTGATTTCCTTCATCATTCGAGAGTGTCGCTCCTTTTCCTCCTGGACCCACTTTCTTCCTTTTGCAGTCCTCGCTCTTTCCTGCCTTTTGCATTGTTTCTCTAGAAACTATTCTGTTATCTGTTACGACCATTCTAATTTCAGTGATTTCCATATCTTTGTCACTTTAAGTGAACAATGTGTTTTAGGAATTGTAGCTTTTTTAGTAAGGTCTTCTTACTTAGACACATTCGGTATTTACGTACATAAAACTGTAGTTTTCATTTCTTCATTATATAGTTAGCTTTTCCAATTTCAAATAGAACTCTCTGTATGATCTTAACTTGTATTCATCATTTCTATAACTTTTAGGTCTCACTATTTTACTCAAAATTCTTCTTTCAACTTATTCCAGTATTTAGCATCCCCAAATCTCGTTAGTTGAGGTGTTTCTGCTGCATACAGTTTCCACAGCTGTTTGACAGTATCTTAGGTCTGTGTTCCCGGACAAAGTACATTTTTTGTATATGTTTACTGTAATTTGGAATGCTCTTTCCATTTTATGTACTCTGTTCTCCATGGCTACCTTTATTTTTGTGTTAGATGTTATCCATTCTCGCAAGTATTTAAAACGGTTAGTTTTAGATGTTATATTGTTATGAATTTTAACATTTAGAGGGCAAAATTGATATTTTTCATGTGTTTTTCAAATGCTATTTTAATCTTATTTTGTTTGCTTGTTTCTGTAGTTCTGCGATTTGTTCTTTGATACCGTCGAGAGGGTTTTTAATTAATGCCATGTCATCTGCAAAACTAGACAATCTGTGTTGATTTTATTTGATTTCTTCCTAGTTGAACACCCTTAGTATCAATGGATTTTCTCCATTCTCTCACTATAACGCGCAGTTAAAAAATAGAGGTGGTGAACCGTCTCGCTGTCAGTTGGCGACGAATTTAATTAATAGAGACAACGACTTCAGCAGGGGCAAATTATGGAATCTGGCACTTCCTGCAACAACTCACAAAGACGTAGCAACGGTGCAGCTCGTAGTGATACATGGATATCACCGTGTTGATCGACCGTGCAGCCATAGCTCTAATTTCATGAGTATGTTGTACCTCTTCATCGCTGATCAACGTGTCTGGCGCCTTGCGAATCTGTGGCCGCATGCGCGTTGGCACGGTCCGCTGGTTTAAAAGGACGGAGTAAGTGCTGACGCGTCCATATGGGGCAGGGGAATCAAATTACAATAAAGGAAAAAAAAGAAAAGCGGGAGCGTCAGTCACTCGAGTCATTCTGAAGATGGCTGGACGGTATACAGGCCGAAATATCGGAAGAAGTGAAATTTACGGGGCTGCACGCCCGAAATTTTATGGAGCTATCAAAATGAATTTCTTTTTCTGGTGGATCGTAGTTGAGTAGTCCTTTGAAGCAGTCCGCACGTATTCTACAGTTCTCTGTGTTACTACATGCAATATTCTATGTTTTTCGCTCTATAAACAGTAAACTTGGCGGTGTGTGCACTTTAAAACTATTTCTGAATGTTTTATAAAAGTTCCTTGTGTTTTTATGCTTCAAATGTGGTTCAGCTGACGTTAGTTGATCTTTTATTTCTTATTCTCTGGTCTTTTTGAGTCCATTTCATGCATGTTTCCTTGATTCTATAAACCTTTTCCTGTTCTTATCATTTGTATTTGCGTTCCAAATATTCGAAGCTCGTTGTCCCTTTATCGTATCGCCAACATCATTCCACCAAGCATGTTTTCCTTTCTTTTTAAGAGGGGTAGTTTCTTCTGCAGTCTCAATGTCTTTTTAAAGTTGCTCCCAACATCCAAGTTTTATGTATTTTTTCCAATAGAATTTCGTAACACTTCCTCCAGATAACATCTGTCTGTCAAACTTCCTGAATTGGTACTGATTCATTTTTCTAAATGTTGGTCCAACCTTGAATTAAATGATAAATACAGGAGGTTGTTGTTGTTGTTGTGGTCTTCAGTCCTGAGACTGGTTTGATGCAGCTCTCCATGCTACTCTATCCTGTGCAAGCTTCTTCATCTCCCAGTACTTACTGCAACCTACATCCTTTTGAATCTCCTTAGTGTATTCATCTCTTGGTCTCCCCCTACGATTTTTACCCTCCACACTGCCCTCCAATGCTAAATTTGTGATCCCCTGATGCCTCAGAACATGTACTACCAACCGGTCCCTTCTTCTTGTCAAGTTGTGCCACAAACTCCTCCCCACTTCTATTCAATATCTCCTCATTAGTTGTGTGATCTACCCATCTAATTTCAGCATTCTTCTGTAGCACCACATTTCGAAAGCTTCTATTCTCTTCTTGTCTAAACTATTTATCGTCCATGTTTCACTTCCATATATGGCTACACTCCATACAAATACTTTCAGAAACGACTTCCTGACACTTAAATCTATACTCGATGTTAACAATTTATCTTCTTCAGAAACGCTTTCCTTGCCATTGCCAGTCTACATTTTATATCTTCTCTACTTCGACCATCGTTAGTTATTTTGCTCCCCAAATAGCAAAACTCCTTTACTACTTTAAGTGTCTCATTTCCTAATCTAATTCCCTCAGCAGCACCCGACTTAATTCGACTACATTCCATTATCCTCGTTTTGCTTTTGTTGATGTTTATCTTATATCCTCCTTTCAAGACGCTGTCCATTCCGTTCGACTGCTCTTCCAAGTCCTTTGCTGTCTCTGACAGAATTACAATGTCATCGGCGAACCTCAATGTTTTTATTTCTTCTCCATGGGTTTTAATACCTACACCAAATTTTTCTTTTGTTTCCTTTACTGCTTGCTCAATATACAGATTGAATAACATCGAGGAGAGGCTACAACCCTGCCTCACTCCCTTCCCAACCACTGCTTCCCTTTCGTGCCCCTCGACTCTTATAACTGCCATCTGCTTTCTGGAAAAATTATAAATAGCCTTTCGCTCCCAGTATTTTACCCCTGCCACCTTTAGAATTTGAAAGAGAGTATTCCAGTCAACATTGTCAAAATCTTTCTCTAAGTCTACAAATGCTAGAAACGTAGGTTTGCCTTTCCTTAATCTTTCTTCTAAGATAAGTCGTAAGGTCAGTATTGCCTCACTTGATCCAACATTTCTACGGAATCCAAACTGGTATTCCCCGAGGTCGGCTTCTTCCAGTTTTTCCATTCGTCTGTAAAGAATTCGCGTTAGTATTTTGCAGCTGTGACTTATTAAACTGATAGTTCGGTAATTTTCACATCTGTCAACACCTCCTTTCTTTGGGATTGGACTTATTATATTCTTCTTGAAGTCTGGAGGAGTTTCGCCTGACTCATACATCTTGCGCACCAGATGGTAGAGTTTTGTCAGAAATGGCTCTCTCAAGGCCGTCAGTAGTTCTAATGGAATGTTGTCTACTCCCGGGGCCTAGTTTCGACTCAGGTCTTTCAGTGCTCTGTCAAACTCTTCATGCAGTATCGTATCTCCCATTTCATCTTTGTCTACATCCTCTTCCATTTCTATAATATTGTCCTCAAGTACATCGCACTTGTATAGACCCTCTATATACTACTTCCGCCTTTCTGCTTTCCCTTCTTTGCTTAGAACTGGGTTTCCATCTGAGCTCTTGATATTCTTTTTTCTCCAAAGGTCTCTTTAATTTTCCTGTAGGCAGTACCTCTCTTGCCCCTAGCGAGATAAGCCTCTACATCCTTTCATCTGTCCTCTAGCCATCACTGCTTAGCCATTTTGCACTTCATGTCGATCTCATTTTTGAGACGTTTGTATTCCTTTTTGCCTGCTTCATTTACTGCATTTTTATATTATCTCTTTTCATCAATTAAATTCAATATTTCTTCTGTTACGGAAGGATTTCTACTAGCCCTCGTCTTTTTACCTACTTGATCCTCTGCTGCCTTCACTACTTCACCCCTCAGAGCTATCCATTCTTACTCTTCTGTATTTCCTTCCCCCATTCCTGTCAGTTGTTCCCTTATCCTCTCCATGAAACTCTGTATAACCCCTGGTTCTTTCAGTTTATCCAGGTCCCATCACCTTAAATTCCCACGTTTTTGGAGTTCTTCAGTTTTAATCTACAGTTCATAACCAATATATTGTGGTCAGAGTCCACATCTGCCCCTGGAAATGTCTTACAATTTAAAACCTGGTTCCTAAATCTTTGTCTTACCATTATATAATCTATCTGATACCTACTAGTATCTCCATGATTCTTCCAGGTACACAACCTTCTTTCATGATTCTTGAACCAAGTGTTAGCTATGATTAAGTTGTGCTCTGTGCAAAATTCTACCAGGCGGCTTCCTCTTTCATTTCTTAACCCCAGTTCATATTCACCCACTATGTTTCCTTCTCTCCCTTTTCCTACTCTCTAATTTCAGTCACCCATGACTATTAAATTTTCGTCTCCCTTCACTACCTGAATAATTTCTTTTATATCATCATACATTTCATCAATTTCTTCATCCTCTGCAGAGCTAGTTGGCATATAAACTTGTACTACTGTAGTAGGCATGAGCTTCGTGTCTATTTTAGCCACAATACTGCGTTCACTACGCTGTTTGTAGTAGCTTACCCGCACTCCTATTTTTTTTATTCATTATTAAGCCTACTCCTGCGTTACCTTTATTTTATTTTGTATTTATAGCCCCGTATTCACCTGACCAAAAGTCTTGTTCCTCTTGCCACCGAACATCACTAATTCCCACTATATCTAACTTTAACCTATCCATTTCCCTTTTTAAATTTTCTAATTTACCTGCCCAATGAAGGAACTGACATTCCACGCTCCGATCCGTAGAACGTCAGTTTTCTTTCTCCTGATAACGACGTCTTCTTGAGTAGTCCCCGCCCGGAGATCCGAATGGGGGACTATTTTACCTCTGGAATATTTTACCCAAGAGGACGTCATCATAAAGTAAAGCTGCATGCCCTCGGGAAAAATTACGGCTGTAGTTTCCCCTTGCTTTCAGCCGCTCGCAGTACCAGCACAGCAAGGCCGTTTTGGTTAGTGTTACAAGGCCAGATCAGTCAATCATCCAGACTGTTGTCCCTGCAACTATTGAAAAGGTTGCTGCCCCTCTTCAGGATCCACACGTTTGTCTGACCTCTCAACAGATACCCCTCCATTGTGGTTGCACCTACGGTACGGCCATCTGTATCGCTGAGGCACGCATTTGCATTGAGTAGTTCCATTGCAAAATGTCTGCTTACAGCAACGTGATCGAGTTGTTTTTCACCACAAGTCGGATTTGATATACCCATGTAGTTTGTTTTGTTGGAAGTTTTTTTGAAAAGTATAGATTTTAAGACTTTTGTATGCTGTCTGCATGGGCTTAAGAATTTTTCTTCATTTGCTTTGGTTCTTTTATGTGCTGGGAATTTTCCTGCTATTGATCTGTGATGAGGTTCTTTGTCTATTTGCACAGTAAAGTCTCCAGGCAGTAAAACTGCATTTTTCGATTTAATGTGATCTGTGATGTTTGCCATATTTTGCCAAAAATTTTGTATTTGCTTCTAATGTGTTCTGTTTCATTTGTTGGGGAATGTATATTTAAAATAGTGTAAACTCTGTTTGATGATTTACATATTAGTGTGGAAAGTCTTTCATTAGTTCAGTTAAAATCTGTTATTTAGTTTAAAACATTGTTGTTTACATTGAACTCTCTTCAGAATTTGGATACAGTCTTCATAATTCGTTTTCCTGGTTTTCCGTTAAATATCCTGAATTCTTCTCAATGAGAAAGTTGTCCGTCAGTAAATATTGTTTTTTGGAGTGTTGTTATCATTGTTTTTTTCCTTTGGAAAGTTTATAAAAGTTTCAATTTTTCCTGTTTTTTAAGGGAGAAATTACATTTTTTTTATGGAACAGTGCTACTTTTTGACGCCAGAATAGCAGAGCTAAGCAACACAAATTCAGTGGTACAAAATATTTGCTGATCCAGTAAGAAATCGCTTATTTAAAATAACTGAATTTATGCATTTTTTGTGCTAAGAGGCACAAGATACTTCGCATCCCAGAGGAAGAAATGTAACGATATCATTTATGTGATCATATTGAACATCTCTGAATAGGACTGCATCTTACTATCCACCGGCTTGGAAATAGATGGTTTAATGTATCTCTCGCTACTGAAGAATTATGAGCAGGCCATTCACCATGAAGGAAACAACATTTGACGAGATCTTGAGGTAATGTTTTCTAATAACAAGGGTATGATAATTACAAGATATGTGTGCACTTTTCGCCTTTCAATGTATCGTTAATAAAATAAGAGGGTAATCACGTGCTGTCCGATTACACCACACCACACGTTCGCACTCTACTGTCGTTTATGCAAAGCACGACGAAGCCAATGTCGGTTTACCGTTGACCAGTAGTGAACGCTTCGTAGGCTTTTAACCCAGTGATCTGTCTAAGTGACTTCGTCGGTAAAGAATACCATCTCAAATCAATTTGTTTTTCTAGAGAACCCACTGACAGAGTTCAAAACGGTGTTTAAAATATCTGTCATGTAGCTCTTGATGTAGAAAAGTAAGGAAAGATTAATATTTATGCCTATGAAGAATACAAATAGCGCTACTTTGACCGATACCAACAACTCTTTGTTTTTTTACACGATGTGACCAACGAATTTATTGCAGTAACTGCTGGTTCGTTGGCAGTATTCCTTCGTACAAATTCTCTTGGGGCAAAATTTCCAATATCGTGAAGGATTTTCAGTGTTTCAACGAAGGTAGGACGTACTTTCAGCGTTTATCTAGAAACTGTTCCACGTATATTTCTGCTCTTGATGCATTTAATTAACTTTCAGCATAAACTGGGAACATGTCGACCAGTTCTTCGTAATCGAATGGCGCTGTAAACTTGAAAATATTTTATGCAATATTAATGATTCGATTCTGTTACTGTTTTACAAGAAACACACTGTATGTAAATTGTGACATTTCTCGCAACAAACTTGATCAATGTAGTGGTTCAACTATCTCTCAATTAACTCCTATGTCTAAGTGGCGCAGGGCCCTTGGGCAGGCTCGTAATCTTCCTGATAATGGGCAATCAATGGTCACATCAGCAGGACTGAAGTATCTACGTTCAGTATATTCTTGCTTGGTGAATGGTTCTTAGATCTGAAAAAGTGTGAATTTCATCCCGTCGAGATGTGTTATTCTGTCAGCATAAAAGTGTACGTAAGTTCATTTAAAAAAAGAAAAAAACTAAATTTATGCATGTATCGCCGGTATTAACGAAGCTTCGAGAAGTCATTGCTCTTTGTTTCATGGGCCCTTGTTCACTGTTCGCCGAAATCAGAACGGATTATAAGTGTCTGTATCGGGTGAAAAGCGATTTTTGGTGAGTAATTTAGTCGCCCCACGCTGTATATTAGCGTGGAAAGGCTGAATTCCGTTGCTGGTCATTAACCATTCAAACTAGAAACTAAAAGTACTTTATTTATTCTCCAGCTATTATTCATGGAAGACCGTTGCTATTCAATCCGTTGCAGGCCAACAGCAGGCGCTGCACATATCCGAGATCACTTGGCTTGGCGGTGTCTCTAACTCCTCACACGTCACACTTGAAGTGAATGGCACGGCAGAAACCTACGAACTGGCCCTGAACAAGGTAAGGAAGTCGTTCAAAGTAGGCAGCACTGACAAGGCTACGTATTTGTTTTTAATTATGTGATGGTAGGTTATTTACATGCTTGTATTAAGGGTAATCATAGCAGTTTGCTTGTGTTTAGTTTTTATTACCTCTGGTTGTCGAAAAGTATCGACTGTAGAAATCATTTGTATGACATCTCGAGTAGTGAGCCTATCCTTCCAAGGCGAGAATTAAATATGAAGTGTTTCGTTTTTGATGGACATATTACGTCGATTTAGAACTGCAAATTAGAGGCAATTTTTTGACAAAAACATTATCTGCCTCTTAGTTTTACTGTTATTTTAGAACGCCTTCATTACATTTTTGTGCCATACGGCTACTAAGCTATGCTGATGAGTCTCTGGACTCCGCGCTGAAATCATTTTGCAGGATAAGCACATAATGTGAAGACACAATGTGGCGGATTTGTGATCGGATTTTGTTTCAGCATCAGTCCACAGAGGGTGCATTTGAGACATAGCTGTACGTTCCACAATTTAGGCAATTCCGTCAAACACGTTTTTTACGTCTTACACTAACTGTTCTAGATCGTACTTCACCATCTAGTCAGCAGATATTTTTTGACGTGTTACAGAGGACTTAAGTTGCAAATAAATAAGCTGCCCCAAAAAAAGCTTCGCAATAGCCCCATAACTTGAATATTTTCTGTTTTTTTTTCTTTTTTTTAATTGGAAAAATACTCCTTTAGTCACAAGAAAACGCAAAGTACAGGCACTTGTGTGATGGGGTGAAATTAAATCCGCATTTTCATTGCAGGTGAGTAAAGCCCAGTGTCGCCAAAAGTAAACGGTAGACAGGGCCAGCGGATAAGCTAAAACTTACAGCTCATAGTTACCGCGAGGAGGGTGCAACAGAAATTCGCGGTGCCTTGTAGGAGATCACTGGGTGAGATATGAAGACCAAAACATCACGTAACTATCTGCACTTGCTCATTACGTCCTCTAGGCGTCCATTACAAACAATAGTACGAACGCTCTAACGCTGTGGTACACGAAGGACATGACAAGGGAGCAACTGGAATGGAACCTCAACAAGTGACGCGGTGTTGTCTTCGGTAACGAATGCAAGATGTGTCTGACATCAGATCGTCGTGGTACAAGAGTACTGAGGTGACGATGTACCATTGCACTTCCCAGACATACAGTCACACATGTCGCAGCATGGAGGTGGGTCAGTCGTGTTTTGGGCCAGGATCGTGTATATACTTCAGACCTCTCTCATCGCTATCAAGAATAATTTGAGGACTGTGCAGTATCGAGGAAGGGGTATCGTCCCTTTTTATAGACAACATTTAGGTGATGGAGTCATCTATGAGAATGCAAGAGCACAACGTGCCCTCGTCGTGAATACCTTCCTCCAGGCAAGCAGAATTCAACCGAATGGGGTGGTGTGCAATATTGCAGTATATGGTGACAGAAAGTTGACTGACCGTGTGGGGGGCCGGTTAAAACTTGCAGTGCGTCACCACAGGAAGCCTCATCACACACCTGATGGCCTCCAGAGGGCTGAGGCCGAGCAGTGGAACAGGACTGCGCAGCGTCTCGACCACTAAGGGAGATGAGAGCATGTTACAATGAACGGGGTGGGGGAGCACGGCGTTGAATGCTACCCGACAGCAGATTTTCATTTCACAGGTGTACAAAGATCAGCATTTTCTGGAAAGCTACCTCTATTTAATGACCCTAGGGTTTCACACCCCCAGTCTCTTTGTTCATGATTGTGACCGTTATATATAAAACTACAGACGGTCCGACTGCTCTTGCAGGTATCTTTCAGCATCCTAATGAAGACTGCCTGGAGAAGTACGAGGGCTGTCCAGAAAGTAAGTTACGATCGGTCGCGAAATGGAAACCACTGGGAAAATCCGGTAAAGCTTCGCACAGATGTGTTGGTCAGTGTCTCTAGTATGCCCGTCAATCGTGTCGCGACGCTCTTTTCAGTTTTGAGTGAACAGTGAGCACGTAAAGATGCGTAGGGAATAGCGTCTTCCGCCAAGCATGAGGGCCCGGTTAGAGATTTCGCCTGTGTCATGCAGCCCACATAACACAACTGTCGAGCAGTTCCTTCTTCAAGCCAATTCAAGGCCGCACACTGCAGGGGCAATGAAGACGCTCCTGCAGCGTTTCCGATGAGAAGTGTTTGATCACCCACAATACAGTCCGTAATTGGCTCCCCCTGAGTCTCATTTCTGCTCACAAAAACCGCTGGCCATGAAGACAAAATTTTTCGACAGACAACGAGCTGCAGACCTGGCCGAAAGCACAAGTGGCTGCTTTCTATGACGAGGATATTGGAAAGTTGATACAACACTACGACAAAACTCGAAGTTGGAACGGCGACTATGTAGAGAAGTAGGTGGAAGGTGTACCCAACTGTTGCAAATAAAATGTTTCTGGTTTTCACTGTGGTTTCCGTTTCGCGACCGATCGTAACTTACTTTCTGAACAGCCCTCGTAGTACAAAGGTCATTGGTCATACCATACATGACGCGGAAATAAGCCCAGAAGAATTTTGTTGAAATCCTTTTATTTCGGCTATTTTTAATTTTTGTTTCACATTAAAGTAACATTTTTAATTTCATAAGTTTTAGTCTTTCATTGCCTGCTCTTTTGAATCTAAGCCCACCGTCGTTACCAGATACCTAAGTGGTGCTAATATTTTCTTGGGAAGTTTAGGATGGTAACATAAAAAAGTACCGAAGTGTTATACACTTGATTTGTTCAATCAGCAGTATCCAAAATTCAAGCTCGTGCACCAAGAAAGAGAAAAGGAAAGCGATTCAGTTATGAAGAAGTTCTGCAAGCTAACCACCAACAGATATTAATACATGTAGAGACAAAAAATGCATAATTGTAAACTTTGGTTGCCGATAAATGAATGTGCGAGATTGCAGCGCATTCTCAGCGCCCAGATGGCAGTTACAGTTAACAGGAGACATGTCGACAACAGGACGTAAACTCCTTGCACATTGCATTCCCTGTACTCAGTTGGTAAGGAATTATGCCACCGGACAGGGGCGTGAACAATATAAGCAGATGTCAGCAGTTGAGGGAGGAGACTTAGTTGGGCTCAAAGAAGCCGGTTGGAGTAACTGGCGAATCTCTAGATGTTTGAATAGAAGCGATGGCACTAGTCGACGATATCGACAGGAATGGGAGAAATATGGCCGAACACAGCGTCAAGGAGGAACCGGTCGACCTAGACAGATGACAGAACGAGAAGGCCGAGGCAGTAAATACTGCAACCCAATAGGCCGTTCACAGAAAGAGGGCTGAGCTCGTGGTGCCCCTTGCTGCGGGGACCATTGACCACTGTACATCAAATAACCCGTTCGCAGTAGTGTCGGGCACATTCGATTTGGAATCTCATTGACTAGGGTAGAACTAAAATTACCAAATATGCAGAACCAGTCGCAAAATCATGTTTTATTTATTCACTTTTGCAAAACATGATTTTGCCACTGGTTGATGCATATTTGGTAATTTTATGGTTTACGGTCGCTGCACGAATTGGGAACCATATGTACCCCACCATTCGTGGGGTAGAACTGTCTTCAGTGGTAAGTCTCGCTTCGAACTGAGCCCTGGAGACCAGCGCGGATATGTCTGGAGATGTCCTGGACATTGGTGGGATAGGAACCTAACTGTAGCTTGCCGACAACCAGGAGTGATAGCCTAGGGTGCCATTTCCTTTCACAGCAGGATCCGTTTTGTCGTTGTCCACGGCCCCTTACAGCACAGCGGTAGGTCGGCGATATTCTACGCCCCCTTTTGTTGCCCTTCATCGCAAGTAATCCTGGGCTTATATTTCAGCAAGGTAATGGCCGCCCGCACATGCCGAGAGTTTCTACTGCTTGTCTTCTTGCAAAATCCTACATTTTCCGTCAAGGACGCCGGAGCTCTCCCCCAACTAACGATGTTAGGAACATTATAGGCAGGGCCCTCCAATCAGCTCGGGATTTTGTCGATATAACACGTCAGTGGGACAGAATTAGACACAATATCCCGCAGTAGTACATCCAAAAACTCTCCAGTGGAGAGTCGGATCCCACTGTGAAGGATGGGGACCAGCAACCACAAACAGAAGGGGATGTAAAACCATAAGCCAGACTACCATAATCTAGATGGGACTGAATTAATGCCTGGTACAGTCGTAGAAAGGTAGACCAATCGGCACCCCAGCTGGTGTGACTCAAGCAACGAAGAATGTTACGATGGCACCAGCACGTTTGTTTAAGCTGCCGAATATGAGGCAGCCAAGTCAACTGCGTATCGAAAACCAATCCCAAAAATTGGTGTGTCTCCACCACAGCAAGAGGTTCATCATCAAGATAAAGCCGTGGCTCAGGGTGAACAGTACGATGCCAAAAACTGGAAGCCATTCTCTACAGGCCAAGACTGCACCTTGTGGATAGTGCTCTGCAACTGCCGTTCAGCAGCTGCAATGCCGGTGGAGCTATAGTATAGGCAGAAGTCGTCAGCATACAGTGAAGGTGAGACAGACGTTCCCACCGCTGGAGTGACTCCATTAATTGCAACTAAAAAGAGGCAGACACTCAAGACAGATCCTTGTGAGACCCCATTCTCCTGCACTTGGGAGGAACTATGGGAAGCCACAACTTGCACAGGGAAGGAACGAAGCGACAGAAAATTTTGTATGAAACCCACCCTGAGACGGAGCTAGAAGGCCCCGAGACTCAAGTATCCAACTCAACCTCTGGCTCACCATGCGTTTGATCAACTTGCAAAGAACGTTGGTGAGGCTAATGGGGCGGTAGCTGTCCACCTCCAGTGGGTTCTTGCCAGGTTTTAACACAGGGATTACGATGATTTCCCGCCATTGCGACAGGAACTCACGCTCAACCCAGATATGGTTGACAAGGTCGAGGAGGTGTCGCTGACAGTCCACCGAGAGGTGTTTGAGCATCTGACAGTGGATGCAATCTGGTCCAGTAGCCATGTCAGGGGAAGCAGCTAGGGCTCTTTGGAATTCCCACTCACTGAACAGAGCATTGTACACATCAGGGTGGCATGTGTGGAACAAAAGCCTCCGATGTTCCAACCACTCTTTCAGTGTGCGGAAAGCCAGCGAGTAATGTGCAGAAGCAGAACTTCGAGCAAAATGCTCTGCTAAGAATTTTTCAATCGTGTCAGTGACAGTACAGACTGCTCCATTAATTGAAAGCCCAGGTACATTTACAGGGGTCCGATAGCCATAGAGTCGCTGAATCTGGGTCCAAACCTGCGATGACGCGGTATTGAGGCCAATGGTGGAGACATATCTTTCCCAGCACTCCTGCTTGCATCGGCAAATGAGGCAGTGGGCTCGCACACGGAGCCATTTAAAGGTGATGAGGTGTTCCAAATAGGGATGCTACTTGTGTCGCTGGAGGGCCCTCCTGCGATCTCTAAACACCTCATCGATCTTGGCTGACCACCAAGGCACAGTCCTCCGCCGAGAGTACCCAGAAGAATAGGGAATTGCAGATTCTGTGGCAGTAACGATGCCGGTGGTGACCGACTGAACCACCGCATCAATGGCGCCATTGAAAAGAGGCTCAATAGTGTCAATGGAGGTGAACAAGTCCCAGTCAGCCGTATTCATAGCCCATCTGCAGGGGTGCCCAGAAGAGTGACGCTTTTGCAGTGACAGAAAGATCGGAAACTGGTCACTACCACACAAGTCATCATGCACACTCCATTGGACAGATGGTAAGAGGCTACAGCTGCAGATCCAAAGGTCGATGGCAGAGTACATCCCATGTGCCACACTGAAGTGTGTGAAGGCACCATAATTTAAAAGAGAAAGGTCGAGCTGTGACAACACTTGCTGAATGACGCTGAGTCGGCCTGTTGCCACTGATCCACCCCACAGAGGGTTATGAGCGTTGAAGTCGCCCAGTAACAGAAAAGGTGGCGGCAATTGGGCTATCAGCGCAGCCAGGACATGTTGCAGGACATCACCATCTGGTGGAAGATAGATACTGCAGACTTAACAGCCTGAGGCGTCCACACCCAAACAGCGACAGCCTCTAAAGGTGTTTGTAGAGGGACACACTCACTGTAAAGAGAGTGAAGGACATAGGTGCAGACGCCACCAGATACCCTCCCATAAGCTGCCCGGTTCTTATAATAACCCCGATAGACACAGAGGGCGGGAGTTCGCATCGCCAGAAACCAAGTTTCCTGAAGAGCAATGCAGAGGAAATGGTGATGGCTGAGAAGTTGTCAGAGCTCAGCAGGATACTGGAAAAAACCACAGCCATTCCACTGGAGGGTGACAGTGTCCATGGCCGAGAAAGGTGGGAAGGGACTGAGGAGACAGATTACGCTGCTGGGTTACCTGCTGCCACCGACTTAGTACCGATGGGAGTGACATCCATCATGTATGAGGGACCTGCGAGATCTAGGTCCTCATTGGACGCCAGAATCTCCACCTCATCCTCAGACGCAGAGCTTGTAGGGAGCGTGGCAGTGGGTGCCACTGCAGTTTCCTTGGTCTTAGGGGTCTTCGATTTCGATTTTTCGCGCTGTTCCTTCGGTTGCCCATGCTGGGAGGGCTTCTTTAATTCAGTCTCCAGGACTGAAGAGGACCGAGAAGCCCTATGGACAGCGACCTGTGGCTTCTTCTGCCACTGGCATGTGTCTGCTGTGCCGCTGGTTGGAATCCTGGGTAGGGCAGTTGTCTTGTGACAGCCAGAGCGAGAGCACCAGCAGCAGCGAGTACTGTTTGTATAAAGCGTTTATTTTGCATTTTGTTTACGACCTTCCACTAAGGAAGGGATTCTATTCGTGTTTATCTGCTCTGCATAGTAACTAACAGTTCTTGATAAAACTTTACGTAGTTTTCGTGTTAGATTTCTTAGTGTTTTCTTGATCGTTTAGAACAGAAAGCGCCCTAAAACCGTCTTTTGTTTGTTTCGCGGCCGTTAGGCACTAGTCACTTGAATCAGCAGTTGTCTTGTGACAGCCAGAGCGAGAGCACCAGCAGCAGCGAGTACTGTTTGTATAAAGCGTTTATTTTGCATTTTGTTTACGACCTTCCACTAAGGAAGGGATTCTATTCGTGTTTATCTGCTCTGCATAGTAACTAACAGTTCTTGATAAAACTTTACGTAGTTTTCGTGTTAGATTTCTTAGTGTTTTCTTGATCGTTTAGAACAGAAAGCGCCCTAAAACCGTCTTTTGTTTGTTTCGCGGCCGTTAGGCACTAGTCACTTGAATCAGCAGTTGTCTTGTGACAGCCAGAGCGAGAGCACCAGCAGGAGCGAGCACTGTTTGTATAAAGCGTTTATTTTGCATTTTGTTTACGACCTTCCACTAAGCAAGGGATTCTATTTGTGTTTATCTGCTCTGCATAGTAACTAACAGTTCTTGATAAAACTTTACGTAGTTTCCGTGTTAGATTTCTTAGTGTTTTCTTGATCGTTTAGAACAGAAAGCGCCCTAAAACCGTCTTTTGTTTGTTTCGCGGCCGTTAGCCACTAGTCACTTGAATCAGCAGTTGTCTTGTGACAGCTAGAGCGAGAGCACCAGCAGCAGCGAGTACTGTTTGTATAAAGCGTTTTTGTACTTATTTGCTGCGCTTAGCTTTTAAATAGTTTTTCTGGGAAAACCTAGCGTAGTTTTCGCGTCTCGTATTTCAGTGAGTGTTTCTTGATTATCAGAGTAGCTCATCAGAAGATTATCTTGGGAATTTGTCACCGTATAGAGTAGGGTAAACATAGTCATGTGTAGGGACTGTGGTTGTTGTGAGCGGACGCAAGGAGAATTGGCCACTCTTCGGGGGCAGGTGGAGGCTTTGTCTGTGAGGCTCATCGAGCTCGAGGCGCAGGCGTCGGCTCGTAGTGGCGTTGGGGCAACTGTGGTGAGACCTATGCCTACTTCGGTGGCCTTGGAATCACATGGAACCCCTGATGTCGCTGCGTCTTCCGGCAGTGAGCATCTTACCGGTCAGCCATCACTCCAGGGTGAATGGCGGACAGTGGTGGGCTCGCGCGTGCCTGGCCGAAAGGCGAAGGTGGGATCTGGCCGCGTGGCAGCTGCCTTACCCCTTTCCAACAGGTACGGGGTGCTTCCTAGTGGTGATGACATCGTTTCCGAGCCACCACAGGATGCCTCGCCTGTTGGGCCAGTGGCCGATTCTCCGGCAAGGTCCCGACAGTCACAGAGGGCGGGCCTATTAGTTATAGGGAGCTCCAACGTTAGGCGGGTTATGGAGCCCCTCAGGAAAATACCGGGTAGGTCGGGGAAGAATGCCAGTGTGCACTCGGTGTGCTTGCCGGGGGGTCTCGTCCGTAATGTGGAGGAGGCCCTTCCGGCAGCTATTGAACGCACTGGGTGTGACCGGCTGCAGATAGTAGCACATGTCGGAACGAATGACGCCTGCCGCTTGGGTTCTGAGGCCATCCTTGGTTCCTTCCGGCGGCTGGCTGATTTGGTGAAGACAACCAGCATCGCACGCGGAGTGCAAGCTGAGCTTAATATCTGCAGCATAGTGCCCAGAGTCGATCGCGGTCCTCTGGTTTGGAGCCGTGTGGAGGGTCTAAACCAGAGGCTCAGACGACTCTGCGACTATAATGGTTGCAAATTCATCGACCTCCGTTATTGGGTGGAGAACTGTAGGGCCCCCCTAGACAGGTCAGGCGTGCACTACACACCGGAAGCAGCTACTAGGGTAGCAGAGTACGTGTGGCGTGCACACGGGGTTTTTTTAGGTTAGAGGGACCCCCCCTTGGGCGAAACGATGAAATACCTGACGGCTTACCAGAGAGGACATTATCATCGTTGATAAAGAACGTCCGTCCTCAGAGACCAAAAACAGGAAAAGTTAACGTAATATTGGTAAACTGTAGGAGTATCCAGGGCAAGGTTCCTGAATTAGTATCTCTTATTGAAGGAAATAGTGCGCATATAGTATTAGGAACGGAAAGTTGGTTAAAACCGGAAGTGAACAGTAACGAAATCCTAGACACAGAATGGAATATATACCGCAAGGATAGGATAAACGCCAATGGTGGAGGAGTATTTATAGCAGTAAAGAATTAAATAATATCCAGTGAAGTTATTAGCGAATGCGAATGTGAAATAATCTGGGTTAAGCTAAGTATCAAAGGTGGGTGCTTCTATAGACCACCTGCATCAGCAACCGTAGTAGTTGAGCGCCTCAGAGAGAACCTGCAGAACGTCGTGAAGAAGTTTCGTGATCATACTATTGTAATAGGGGGAGACTTCAATCTACCAGGTATAGAATGGGATAGTCACACAATCAGAACTGGAGCCAGGGACAGAGACTCTTGTGACATTATCCTGACTGCCTTGTCCGAGAATTACTTCGAGCAGATAGTTAGAGAACCAACTCGTGAAGCTAACGTTTTAGACCTCATAGCAACAAATAGACCGGAACTTTTCGACTCCGTGAATGTAGAAGAGGGTATCAGTGATCATAAGTCAGTGGTTGCATCAATGACTACAAGTGTAATAAGAAATGCCAAGAAAGGAAGGAAAATATATTTGCTTAACAAGAGTGATAGGGCACAAATCGCAGAATATCTGAGTGACCACCATCAAACGTTCATTTCTGAGGAAGAGGATGTGGAACAAAAATGGAAAAAATTCAGAAACATCGTCCAGTACGCCTTAGATAAGTTCGTACCGACTAAGGTCCAAAGCGAGGGGAAAGATCCACCGTGGTATAACAATCATGTACGAAAGGTACTACGGAAACAAAGAAAGCTTCATCATAGGTTTAAGAGTAGTCGAATCATAGCTGATAAGGAAAAGCTGAACGAAGCGAAAAAGAGCGTAAAGAGAGCAATGAGAGAAGCATTCAACGAATTCGAACATAAAACATTGGCAAATAATCTAAACAAGAACCCTAAAAAGTTTTGGTCATATGTAAAATCGGTAAGCGGATCTAAATCCCCTATTCAGTCACTCGTTGACCACCATGGCACCGAAACAGAGGACGACCGAAGAAAGGCAGAAATACTGAATTCAGTGTTCCGAAACTGTTTCACTGCGGAAAATCGTAACACGGTCCCTGACTTTAGCCGTCACACGGACGCCAAAATGGAAAATATTGAAATAAACGATATCGGAATTGAAAAACAACTGCTATCACTTAGTAGCGGAAAAGCATCCGGACCAGACGAGATACCCTTAAGATTCTACAGTGATTATGCTAAAGAACTTGCCCCCTTTCTATCAGCAATTTATCGTAGATCGCTGGAAGAACGTAAAGTACCTAGCGACTGGAAGAAAGCGCAGGTCGTTCCCATTTTCAAGAAGGGTCATAAATCAGATGCGAATAATTATAGGCCTATTTCGCTTACGTCAATCTGTTGTAGAATAATGGAACATGTTTTGTGTTCTCGTATTATGACGTTCTTAGATAATACAAATCTCCTTCATCATAACCAACATGGATTCCGCAAACAGAGATCATGTGAAACTCAGCTCGCCCTATTTGCCCAAGAAATTCACAGTGCCGTAGACACTGGCGACCAGATTGATGCCGTATTCCTGGACTTCAAGAAGGCATTTGATACGGTTCCGCACTTACGTTTAGTGAAAAATATACGAGCTTACGGAATATCGGACCAGGTTTGTGATTGGATTCAGGATTTCCTAGAAGAAAGAACACAACATGTCATTCTTAACGGTTCAAAATCTGCAGATGTAGAGGTAATTTCGGGAGTACCGCAAGGAAGCGTGGTAGGACCTTTATTGTTTACAATATACATAAATGACTTAGTTGACAACATCGGTAGCTCCGTGAGGCTATTTGCAGATGACACGGTTGTCTACAAGAAAGTAGCAACATCAGAAGACTCGTACGTACTCCAGGAAGACCTGCAGAGGATTAATGCATGGTGCGACAGCTGGCAGCTTTCCCTAAACGTAGATAAATGTAATATAATGCGCATACATAGGGGCAGAAATCCATTCCAGTACGATTATGCCATAGGTGGTAAATCATTGGAAGCGGTAACGACCGTAAAATACTTAGGAGTTACTATCCGGAGCGATCTGAAGTGGAATGATCACATACAACAAATAGTGGGAAAAGCAGGCGCCAGGTTGAGATTCATAGGAAGAATTCTAAGAAAATGTGACTCATCGACGAAAGAAGTAGCTTACAAAACGCTTGCTCGTCCGATTCTTGAGTATTGCTCATCAGTATGGGACCCTTACCAGGTTGGATTAATAGAAGAGATAGACATGATCCAGCGAAAAGCAGCGCGATTCGTCATGGGGACATTTAGTCAGCGCGAGAGCGTTACGGAGATGCTGAACAAGCTCCAGTGGCGGATACTTCAAGAAAGGCGTTACGCAATACGGAGAGGTTTATTATCGAAATTACGAGAGAGCACATTCCGGGAAGAGATGGGCAACATATTACTACCGCCCACATATATCTCGCGTAATGATCACAACGAAAAGATCCGAGAAATTAGAGCAAATACGGAGATTTACAAGCAGTCGTTCTTCCCACGCACAATTCGTGAATGGAACAGGGAAGGGGGGATCAGATAGTGGTACAATAAGTACCCTCCGCCACACACCGTAAGGTGGCTCGCGGAGTATAGATGTAGATGTAGATGTAGATGTAGGGCGTGACCCAAGATTTACACTTCTCTGGCTTAGAAGTGGGGACTGGTGTCACCAATGGTTGTGGAGTTGCTGCTCCCGAGGGAGGTGGTGTGGGAGCAACAGCGACGTGTTTTGTAGGGAGAACATTGTGCTCATGTAGGAGCGATCTAGATGCTTGTAAAACAATAAACTGGTAGCCAAGATCGCAGATCTTGGATTAAAAAGAATTCCTGTGATATTGGCTACCAGTTTATTGTTTTGCAACAGGGTGGGTAGTGCCCCCCACAGTCAAGGGGCAGGTTTAGACTTCCGACTCTGAGAGGCGACTGTTGGAGGTGGTGCTGATGGGGCTAGAACAGTGGCAGTCATGCGAACAGGATGGAGGCATTCAAACTTCTGCTTAGCCTCAGTGTAGGTCAGTTGGTCCAGGGTCTTATGTTCCATGATTTTCTGCTCCTTCTGGAGGATCCTGTAGTCTGGCAAGCAAGGTGAATGATGCTCTCCACAGTTGACACGGATGAGAGGTGGGGCACATGGAGTATTAGGATGTGATAGGCGTCCACAATCTCGACATGTGAGGCTGGAAGTACAGTGGGAAGACATATGGCCAAACTTCCAGCACTTAAAGCACCACATCGGGGGAGGGATATAGGGGCTGACATCACAGCAGTAGACCATCAACTTGAACTTCTCAGGTAATGTATCACCCTTGAAGGCCAAGGTGAAGGCACCAGTGGCAACGTGATTACCCCTCGTTTCCCGATGAACATGCCGGATGGAATGAACACCTTGACGCTCTGAATTGGCGCGTAGTTCGTCATCAGACTGCGAAAGAAGGTCCTTATGGAAAATAATATCCTGGACCATATTTACTCTTATGGGGCGTGATGGTAACTGAAACATCCCCCAATTTCTCACAAGCGAGTAACCTTCGTGACTGGGCAGAGGATGTCGTTTTTATCAACACTGACCCAGAGCGCATTTTGGACAAGCCCTCCACCTCCCCAAACTTGTCCTCTAAATGCTCTACAAAGAATTGAGGTTTCGTTGCCATGAAAGACTCCCCACCAGCTCTCGTACAAACTAGGAACTGGGGATAATAAGTGTTGCTGCCATCCTGAGCCTTTCGCTCCTCCCACAGTGTCGCCAGGGAGGGGAACGATTTTGGATCGTATTTCGGAGCGTTTAATTGAGCCCGAGAACGCTTAGACACTGCTGGTGGTTGGCCACCAGCAAGAGAAGATGTCCCAAGCTTCATCCGCCCTGGTGCCACCTACTCTGACCAAGGGCGCCACGCAGCCACAGCAAGGGCCACCTGGCAGGACGGCCATTGCCGGGAGTCCCGATGCCCCAGGGAGATAGGCATCTACTCCTTGGCATACGTGGGGAGTTAACGGCGCAGCCATCAGCAGAGCGATCCCTGTGTTTTCAGGGGCTACAAGCAACAGGGTACATAGCGACCCCACCACAACGGACCGGCTACCGTGCTGGATATTAGGTGCAAGGAAGTCCATGGTCGTCGTCTCTGCAGAAAGCAACACTGCACAGTGCATGATGGAAATCGCACCCACGAATGTATCCTCACTCAAGAGATAGAGAACGAGCGGGACTGCAATGCGATGACGAGAAAGCTGGCTAAAGGTCTCAATGCACGATGTAATGTGCCCTTCCCCAGTTGGCTCGCTCTTCGAAATAATTTTGAAATATGGAGGTCAATCCCGGGAAAGGACCACCAAATAAGGGCCCAAACATGTAAGACTCCTTTTAGTCGCCTCTTACGAAACGCAGGAATACCGCGGGCCTATTCTAACCAACGGACCCGCAGGGGGGGAATACGTTACTGCCTTGGTCAATTTGTGAAGCTCTTTGTCTTGAATAAATTATCCATTTTTCCTCAACTGTAATCATTTACTTATGTGTACATGTTCATCACATCTAGAGATTTCTGTCCCATTCAGATAGTTCCTTCGTGGTGCGCCCTCTTTTTTTTCTTAGAGTTTATTACCATGTTACTAGCGGGACAAACATTAACAGCCACGATGAAGTTGTAGTATTTTCTCTTGTTCTCCATAGGAGAAATTAATTTGGATTTTTATATTCACTCAGCAGAACTCGATATGTTTGTCATTCAGTCACATACATTTCGTCATCTGTGTAGTATCTTGTATGGCTCTCAGTCTCCTTCTTAATGTGTTTTATGAATATCTCATTTTATGAGTTTCCATTCATCAGTTAATTATGGATTGAAAGCATATTAAGTATTATTTTCAATACTTTCTCCCTGGTGAATGCTACTCTATTTTACTTCTTCAGTCGCTTTACTTTTAGCTTGGGCCGGCCGCCGTGGCCGAGCAGGTCTAGGCGCTTCAGTCCGGAACTGCGTGACAGCTACGATCGTGCGTTCGAATCCTGCCTCGGGCATGGATGTGTATGATGTCCTTAGGTTAGTTAATTTTAAGTAGTTCTAATTTCTAGGGGGCTGATGACCTCAGATGTTTAAATCCCATAGTGCTCAGAGCCATTTGAACCATTTTTAACTTGGCTTAGGCAGTGTACACTAAAAATCCAAGGATGAAGTATTAGATATGACATCTGCGGTAATTGTTTTCACTCTACTGTTGTTGTTTTTAATTTTCGCTTGTGAACATCATAAGTAAAATAAACGAGGTTGTCCAGAAGAGTGATACAACGATTTTGAAACGAAACCAGTTGGATAATGTGAAATTTAATCTCACTTGTCAAGTAATATGAGATGGGACAGGGGGAGGGGGGGGCCGTGGTGGCTGTGAGGGTATTGGAAGCCGTCGCTGGGCTGCAACTAAAAATTTTCAAACAAAAGTGTGGTGACAATTCAAACAGATAGAGAATTACTGTAGGAACGCAGTAGTGCCGCGATGGATGTGATTTTGATTTATCTTTCTTCAGCCGAATCTTTGTGTCACTACTTCACGGGACGACGCTTTGTTTCAGGTTTATAAAGCCAAACTGATGTTTCATATGAGATCATACTTCGTGGAAAAAAGCTTCGCCTTCAGTCTGGTAACGGAACGATATTTTCTGGCTAATGTCAAGTCCGCGACCTTTCATTTAAGGGTCGGGGTATCCTCAGAAGTCACTGAGAACAAATCTCCCGATGATCATACAATGTGATAATGAGAGAGATACACTCTCGTACGAAGATCCAATTACGTTAACAATTTCGCGCTGAGTGATGCTTCAATGTGCATAGAAATATATTTTTACAACTAAACGAACAAACAGGTGAGTTTTAAATACAATATTGTAAATATGGACGAATTTCTTCATTAAACGCTGATGAAGGTGAACAGGGATTTTAGGAAACACACGGGACATTATTGAGGTCACGCAGTCAGACATTGGCAACTCTGTTCACCATGTGATCACAAGAATACGGACACCCGTACGTAACTCGGAAGTGACCACTGGATGTCAATAGAGGCGTATCCGCCATATACAACGCGGCGGGGAGCATTGTGGTGTCAGTAGAGAATCAATAACAAGTCAGGGTTCAGTGTCTTCAGAGGTGGACTGGATGTCATCTGAGTAAGAAATGCACCAGGGACATTTCAACCCTTCTAAAGCTCCCCAAGTCGAGAGTTGTTGAGCAGCGATGTTGAAACATTGTTGCGGCTGGCTGTAAAAATTCACGTCAAATCAGCGAAAGGAATCACTAGTCAGTTCCAAAATCCTACCAAACGTCCAGCTAACAGAATCAGTGTTCGTACAGAGTTGAAAAGAATGTGGTAGAATGTCAGAGCAGCTCATCATAGGCCATACATTTCTGTAGTCAGTGTCAAGCAGCGCTTGAGGTGGACAGTGGATGACTACAGACGAATGATTTGGATGATGAAACACACTGCGGCAGTCCAAAGTACGGGTCTGAGTTCGGCGAAAGCCTGAAGAGAGTCATCTGCCGCCACGTGTAGCGCCAAGAGTAAAGTACGGAGGAGGCGGTTTTCCTTGTGATCAGGGTGTGGCCCCCTTACAATCCATCAAAAAAAAAATTACCTTTGGTAAGATATTATCACATTTTACTTTTCACCGATTAGTGTACATAGTGTGAGTCGCGTGAGTCATTACAGCCCTTCTATTTCGTGAACGGTTCAATGTATCGAAAACAAGGTTTTCCGCAAATTATCATACGTAGAGGATCAAGTAATTCGAGGTGAAAAGTCTAGGTGCCTCATTATGTTTTATGCGTTATTAGCGATTTGAGACTGTGGATGTTTCACAAAAAAAACATTAACTGCAGCATTCCACATAACAAATCTGGTCAATGCAGACAGTGATTTAAATGACTTTCAGCTTCCTCTCTGAAAGCCAACACATAACTACCCACCTACTTCTTGCCTCGACGGATCAGGTGTATTTATCGTGTATTTATGTGTCGGTGGTGCAAGTTTCGTTGGAGAGGTGCATGAACTTAGAATAATACGTCATTCAATGGCCGCATAAAGAGGACAAAAATAATCACTATATTCAGTGTATTCTTACTCCTTGATTCCTTGTTAGGTCTACAAAAAATATATATCACTGAATTCGTCTCTCTGAGACCTGCTGTTCCTGCAACACAAAATAGTTTAGTTGCATTTAAGGCAAAAAGTTGATGCATGTATCACGGCTATGAATGAAGTTGCGAGAATACATTCAATCTGTATATTGAGCAAGCAGTAAAGGAAACAAAAGAAAAATTTGGTGTAGGTATTAAAATCCAAGGAGAATAAATAAAAATGTTGTAATTCTGTCAGAGACAGGAAAGGACTTGGAAGAGCAATTGAACGGAATGAACAGTGTCTTGAAAGGAGGTTATAAAATTAACATCAACAAAAGCAAAACGAGGATAATGGAATGTAGTCGAATTAAGTCGGGTGATGCTGAGGGAATTAGATTAGGAAGTGAGACACTTAAAGTAGTAAAGGAGTTTTGCTATTTGGGGAGCAAAATAACTGATGATGGTCGAAATAGAGAAGATATAAAATGTAGACTGGCAATGGCAAGGGAAGCGTTTCTGAAGAAGAGAAATTTGTTAACATCGAGTATAGATTTAAGTGTCAGGAAGTCGTTTCTGAAAGTATTTGTATGGAGTGTAGCCATGTATGGAAGTGAAACATGGACGATAAATA
The DNA here is from genome assembly GCF_021461385.2 of Schistocerca piceifrons. Lineage (NCBI taxonomy): Eukaryota > Metazoa > Arthropoda > Insecta > Orthoptera > Acrididae > Schistocerca > Schistocerca piceifrons. Next base: position 513,354,205 of record NC_060138.1, read on the forward strand.
GTTTGGACAAGAAGAGAATAGAAGCTTTCGAAATGTGGTGCTACAGAAGAATGCTGAAGATTGGATGGATAGATCACGTAACTAATGAGGAGGTATTGAATAGAATTGGGGAAAAGAGGAGTTTGTGGCACAACTTGACAAGAAGAAGGGATCGGTTGGTAGGACATGTTCTGAGGCATCAAGGGATCACAAGTTTAGCATTCGAGGGCAGCGTGGAGGGTAAAAATCGTAGAGGGAGACCAAGAGATGAGTACACTAAGCAGATTAAGAAGGATGTAGGTTTCAGTAAGTACTGGGAGATGAAGAAGCTTGCACAGGATAGAGTAGCATGGAGAGCTGCATCAAACCAGTCTCAGGACTGAAGACAACAACAACAACAACAATTGTTTCAACAGCCCATGATAGCTCTTCATCATGGTGTAAATTGTCCACAGTTTTCCTAACAGGTCAAAAATAATTTGAGATGAAAAAAAATTCTGTGGCCAAACTGACAGATACGATGACGAAGAAGACAACAACAAAAAATCTCTCTTTCCGCAGCTATATGTCTGCAGCGCTCATTCACTAATCATCAGGCATGCTTAATTAGCGCTGTTGCGAGGTGAAAGTACAAAAAGTACTTCCTTGAAACATCGTTACTCCAGAGTTGATTCCAGGTACCTAGTACTGTGCCATCCTGTCGCTCGAATCTAGCAGTTAACCAGGATGTAGCGCTTTAGTGCGTGCTTGGCGGTCGCAGTACCTTACACTGAACACCACACATGCAAAGTTCCTTGGACCTCACCAGATTAGATTTCTTTCTCTGGGGCCACATGATTGCTCGAGGATTGACATCTGTCCACAAGTGCGTGTTATGTTAACTTACTGTCATCTCTTGTGAATCTTGCCTCATCTGTAGAAATGCAACCTGTGATTCGGATCTTCAGCGGACCGTATCTTAACAGGTATTGGTTTCCGGACATTTAATTACAGTTCCAGTTCCGACCCATAATACCTTCTGTAGGAATAGGCGACACTTTTTTTAACTGCCCCATACAGAAGTAAGCAAGAGGAGAAGATGGGTAATAAACAACATGAACAAGAACCAAGAGGGAACAATAAGATCGAAGGCCAAGAACGTAGCGCTCGGATTAAAAAGGCGTTAAGACTGGGATATGGCCGTTCGCCACTGTTGTTCAGTCCATCCATCGAAGAATAAATCACGGAAATAAAAGAAATGATCAATACTGGGATTAAAATTCATGGTGAAAGGATATCTGTAATAAGATTCACTGATGTAATTGCTACCCTCAGTGAACGAGAAGAAGGTTGTAAGGAATGAACTGTTCAATCAATACAGAATATGGAATGAGAGTAAACAGAAGAGAGACGAAAGTAATGATATGTATCAGAAATGAAAATAGCAAGAAACTGAACATGGCCGCGTTGGGTAGCCGTGCGGTCTCAGGCGCCTTGCAAAGCTGCGCGACTCCCCCCGTCGGAGGTTCGAGTTCTCCCTCGGTCATGGGCGTGTGTGTGTGTGTGTGTGTGTGTGTGTGTGTGTGTGTGTGTGTGTGTGTGTGTTGTCCTTAGCGTAAGTTAGTTTAAGTTAGTTTAATTAGTGTGTAAGTCTAGGGACCGATGACCTCAGCACCTTGGTCCCACAGAACCTTAACACAGATTTCCAAATTTCCAAAAAAATAACGTCAAAATTATTTTTGCAATGTGTAGATTGAGTCGACGCAGATATTGCTCATAACATGTTCCATACGACATCCAGTGTCAACAGAAAGCGTCGGTTTGTGTCCAGTTACAAACAAAATGATTTTTGAACCGGAATTTTACGTGCCCATTCGGTAGTTCGGTTTTGTCAATACGTTTTAACAGGGACAGTAAAATACGAAGAACAAATAGCAAACTAGCAGCCACTCAGTAACGCTGAATATTTGGCGGTAGCACTCAGCAGATGCAACAGCAGGGTTGTCGCTGTTTGGGCGTCCCATGGAAGATGTGATGAGCAATTTTTGTTTGGGCTGACTCCAGCTACACAATGCCAAACCTAAATTGCGAGAAGTCTGCGGAAACACCAGAGAAAGTAGACCTGACTGCTCTTAGGAGGGACACCCGTGTGTGTGTGTGTGTGTGTGTGTGTGTGTGTGTGTGTGTGTGTGTGTGTCGATGGTATATAATCGACGTTGTTTCCATTCATTTTCACGTAGACTATGTTGTTTCTCGAAAATCCTTATCTGGTACGATGCTGCCTTAGAACGGATGTATCGCCGATAGAGCTGCGATTGTAGCTTATGAAGTAATTGTAGTAGACGCCTCAAAGCTGAAAGGCTTTTTGTTTCCTTCACAGACGGAGTCGCAGCTGGAGGAGTGCGCGACCCCTGACGGAGGTGACGGGCAGTGCCGCCACCTGGCCAACTGCGTGCTGCCCAACTTCACTGACAGCCTGGATAACTTCCTGCCCTACCTCTGTGTGGTCGACGGCAGGTCAGTAGCTGCTTCTAATACAGAATTACTTTCAACAACGTTGTGGCGTCATTTGTGCAGAATGCAAGCCCTCGTCTCTGTTGCGGGTGTTCTTGCAGCTCGCTTAATCACTGGATCAAAACAGGAGGAGGCTGAACGACTCATTTGCTGTCTCGGAGGTGTTGCTCTTCGCTGCCTGCCCTTCCTTAAACTTCCATCCATTTTAATAACAAATCACATAATTTGTAAGCACTGACGATTTACTGACTCGATGCTTACTGCATTTTTATTTGACGCTTTTGGCTAAACATTCCCCCTCTCTTGCTCTGTCCGTTTCGAAACTAGCCACCGATGACGACCAACCAATAGCGGTAGCAGGCATTTCAACCAATAACCCTTCTCCATCATAAGTGTGGAATAGTGCCTTTCTATCCAATGACGACGGACCGCCAATGGTATCCACAGGAGATGAGCTACCATACGCCCGTTCTTCTGCATAAGAGCCGGAATATTAGCCTATGACTATGGCCCACCAATGGTAGCCATATGAATTTTAACCAATACTATCACTTCTCCAGCACGAACGCCAGTAAATTTCCCCTTTTATAAGTGGACGCGACACTCGTCGCTGACAGTGTTCTAGCAGTAGTGAATACCAAAAGATCCTGAGGAAGATCCCAGCAGAGGGGTCGAAACGTCGAACATTTTAGAAGAAACATGACACGGCCTATTAACATAGAAGATTTTAACTTTATTACTTTACTCGACAGCATATTGTTGTGTTTTACGACAGAAACACACTTGCACAGTCGGAATTGTCAGTCGCCGGTTCGCCTTGGAGATGGCTGCACATTGAATAGCCATTAAATATTGGAAAATGAAACACTGCTGTTCCTGATGCACGCCCGAAAATTATGGAATATGTTTCTATTTAAATCTTAATAATAATGTCTCGTCAAACACGGAAGAAAAATTAATTAATTTCAGGCTGAGCCGTAGCGGAGTTGTTGGAGTCGCCTTTCGAATTGCTGGCGCCACTAGAGCGATCTTTGTTGTGATACCCCTGTGGATTGGGGCCATTAAGATCTTTGCTCGCGGTTGTTGATGGAGGACGGGGGTGCTGTGACGAGGCGAGTTGGGCAGTTGATAACGGACACCGCGCGAGGGGGGAGCTCGCCTTCTGCTGGCTGCAGCCTGTCTGCCTTTTCTAACCGTGGCGCAGCGTCGTGCTGTGAAAGCGTTGCCGGCACTGTAGCTCAGCGGCCGGCACGTTAGCTCAGCATGTTCGGTCAGAGGGTTACCTACCCTCTGTAATAAAAAAATTGAGTGAACGGATCAAGGAAGAACCTGGACGGGTGTCATCGAACGTCTGCCCCGAGCAAATTCAACGGACAATATAGAACCAAAGTGAGATAAAAAAACGTGTTCGGTCAGAGGGTTGGTCGCCCTCTGCAACATAAAACTGAGTAAACGGATCAGCGATGAACTTGAATGGGTGTCATGGGACGTCCATCCCGAACAAATGGAACGAACAATGAAGAACAAAAGGAGATAAATATTTTCTACGACTAATTACTACTGTTTAAAGAGAGCGTTTTGGGTCTTACTATTATCGCCATTTGGGCGTAATATGTCCTCGCTCCCCGACGTTAATTATTTTGTAATTGGTCCCTGATTCTTTGTATTGAAGTTACTCAATACCGGAGTCTCTATATTTTATTTATTATTGGTTTACGTGAGAGTTACTAGTCTGAGTGTTTCGTAGCTAAAGTTGATTTAAAATTTTTAGTCATTTAAATTTTATTAATTACAGGTTCAACGAGAGTTATTTGTCTAAGTCAGTTGTGTAACTAAAGTGGATTTAAAATTTTGAGTCATTTAAATTTTATTCTTTACTGGTTTAGAGGAGAGTGTCTTATCTCAATTTTGTAACTGGAGCTGTTATCACTGAGGGCCTGCCTGTTCCCTTTTTAGTTAAAGTAAGAGCTGGTTCATAATTTAGGTTAGCCGAAACTCTTGTAAATAAAGATATACCTTTTTTATTGAAATACCTATTATTGAAATATGATATCTTACTCGATCTATATGTAATTAACTGAAATTGTGGTTTGCCAAAGCCCTACCTGTTTCAGAGGAATTATGTCAACAAGATAGGAAAAGGCAATGAAACATTATGGTAAATGGGCCCTAACCTTTCGCCTTCACGCTAGTACTCCCATGTCGGAAGAAAAGATTTTATAATAATTTAAAGTGACATTAGGAACAAGATCCCTAACCGTATACTAAACCTAAAATAAGCGTCCAAATATCGTCTGCAAACTAAAGACGTTATTCCTCTGAAAACTCACTACAACCAGTAAGGAATCCAGCACATTACTATAAAAAGTTTTCAGTTTAGATCAGCTCTCTATCAACTACTAACGATAGCTTTTTGTACACGGACAAATTCCTTTCTTACACTGCGTAAACAGAAAAAATGTTCGAGCGTTTAGTTCAAACTTTACAGTAGATGTAACGCTGCTATCGTTGTTTCGTTACTTACGGTTGCATTTTGGATTTTTAGATGCTCAGGTCGTAGTCACATGACCTTCTTATTAACATCTACTGTGAGGAGCTTAACATACCAGAAAAAATATTTCATTGTTAGAGATGGAAAATACACGAAATACCGATTCAGAATGTCATTTTAACGTTACATAGAGCTTAACGGCAAATGATACGATATCAGTAGCATGTTTGCACAAAAAATCTGCAACGATCTGTCACTGACGTCTTCACTTGTTCATAGCTGTAAAGATGCAATCTAAATATGAACTGCTTCAACACAACACCGCTCCTATTAGATTCTAATATCATATTTGAATTTCACAACTGTTTAGCGGTTCTAGATGTCTTACATATTCCTTAATGCCGAAGTGTTGCGTGTTTGTCGACCGTTTCAGAGAGACAAGTTACTGAACGGGAGAAGGAAAGCACAAAAACTAGGGGAAATGAGAATGACTCAGACAGCTTGTCTGTTCCACCGACTGTATGGACACTGCAGTTACGTTCTGAACTATTTTTGTGTTTCTGTTCCAGTTTCGTCGGAGCTTGCTGTCCTGCCAACACAATTCCTCCCACGCTCCTTGGATGAGACAGTCGCTGATTGCCGAGACCGTCATTCTACGCAGAGTTTTGCTCCAGATATTGCCTTCCATAGCTGTGGAGAGCAAAACAGGACTTTTTGACGATCATACAAAGACAAAACTTTGTTGAATAATTTGTATTGCTCGCTCGTGACTATTATCCACAGACATTAAATATTGTCACAACAGACGGTAGTTTCATTTTATTCCGGTAATATTGGTTTCCTTTCCTGAATGCTCACTTTTCGCTTCAGCACTTTACAATACCAACCGTTATAACGGCCAAAACCACATTTGGCTGACAATATTACAGGCGTAAAACAAGATCATGGTATAGCCACGGCGTAGTAGTACAGTACAAGTACACACCGTCTATAAGTTTTGAAAATGGAAAGACTTAACACAGTTGATAGTCGTCTCCAAATGCAGAATGTAGCCTTCGTCGTTATCAGGAGAAAGAAAACTGGCGTTCTACTGATCGGAGCGTGGAATGTCAGATCCCTTAATCGGGCAGGTAGGTCAGAAAATTTAAAAAGGGAAATGGATAGGTTAAAGTTAGATATAATGGGAATTAGTGAAGTTCGGTGGCAGGAGGAAAAAGACTTTTGGTCAGGTGAGTACAGGGTTATAAATACAAAATCAAATAGGGGTAATGCAGGAGTAGGTTTAATAATAAATAAAAAATAGGAGTGCGGGTAAGCTACTACAGACAGCATAGTGAACGCATTATTGTGGCTAAGATAGAAACGACGCCCATGCCTACTACAGTAGTACAAGTTTATATGCCGAATGGCTCTGCAGATGATGAAGAAATAGATGAAAAATATGATGAGATAAAAGAAATTATTCAGGTAGTGAAGGGAGGCGAAAATTTAATAGTCATGGGTGACTGGAATTCGACAACAGGAAAAGGAAGAGAAGGAAACGTAGTAGGTCAACATGGAATGGGGTTAAGATATGCAAAAGGAAGCCGCCTGGCAGGATTTTGCAAAGAGCACATCGTAATCATAGCTAACACTTGGTTCAAAAATCATGAAAGAAGGTTGTATACATGGAAGAACTCTGGAGATACTAGAAGGTTTCAGATAGATTATATAATGGTAAGACAGAAATTTAGGAACCAGATATTGAAATTGTAAGACATTTCCAGGGGCAGATGTGGACTCTGATCACAATCTATTGGTTATGAACTGTAGATTAAAACTGAAGAAACTGCAAAAAGGTGGGAATTTAAGGAGATGGGACCTGGATAAACTGAAAGAACCAGATGTTGTACAGAGTATCAGGGAGAGCATAAGGGAACAATTGACAGGAATGGGGGAAAGAAATACAGTAGAAGAAGAATGGGTAGCTTTGAGAAATGAAATAGTGAAGGCAGCAGAGGATAGAGTAGGTAAAAAGACGAAGGCTAGCAGAAATCCTTGGGTAACAGAAGAGATACTGAATTTAATAGATGAAAGGAGAAAATACTAAAATTCAGTAAGTGAAGCAGGCAAAAAGGAATACAAACGTCTCAAAAATGAGATCGACTGGAAGTGCAAAATGGATAAGCAGCGATGGCTAGAGGGCAAATGTAAGGATGTAGAGGCTTACCTCACGAGGAGTAAGATAGATAATGCCTACAAGAAAATTAAAGAAACCATTGGGGGAAGGAGAACCACTTACATGAATATCAAGAACTCAGATGGAAACCCAGTTCTAAGCATAGAAGGGAAAGCAGAAAGGTGTAACGAGTATATAGAGGGTCTATACAGGGGCGATGTTCTTGAGGACAATATCATGGAAATAGAAGAAGAGGTAGATGAAGATGAAATGGGAGATATGATACTGCGTGAAGAGTTTGACAGAGCACTGAAAGACCTAAGTCGAAACTAGGCCCCGGGAGTAGACAACATTCCATTAGAACTACTGACAACCTTGGGAGAGCAAGTCCTGACAAAACTCTACCATCTGGTGAGCAAGATGTATGAGACAGGCGAAATTCCCTCACACTTCAAGAAGAATATAATAATTCCAGTCCCAAAGATAGCAAGTGTTGACAGATGTGAAAATTACCGAACTATCAGTTTAATAAGTCACAGCTGCAAAATACTAACGCGAATTCTTTACAGACGAATGGAAAAACTGGAAGAAGCCGACCTCGGGGAATATCAGTTTGGATTCCGTAGAAATGTTGGAACAAGTGAGGAAATACTGACCTTACGACTTATCTCAAAAGAAAGATTAAGGAAAGGCAAACCTACATTTCTAGCATTTGTAGACTTAGAGAAAGATTTTGACAATGTTGACTGGAATACTCTCTTTCAAATTCTAAAGGTGGCAGGGGTAAAATACAGGGAGCGAAAGGCTATTTATAATTTGTACAGAAAGCAGATGGCAGTTATAAGAGTCGAGGGACATGAAAGGGAAGCAGTGGTTGGGAAGGGAGTGAGGCGGGGTTTTAGCCTCTCCCCGATGCTATTCAATCTGTATATTGAGCAAGCAGTAAAGGAAACAAAAGAAAAATTTGGTGTAGGTATTAAAACACATGGAGAAGAAATAAAAACATTGAGGTTCGCCGATAACATTGTAATTCTGTCAGAGACAGCAAAGGACTTGGAAGAGCAGTTGAACGGAATGGACAGCGTCTTGAAAGGAGGATATAAGATAAACATCAACAAAAGCAAAACGAGGATAATGGAATGTAGTCGAATTAAGTCGGGTGACGCTGAGGGAATTAGATTAGGAAATGAGACACTTAAAAGTAGTAAAGGAGTTTTGCTATTTGGGGAGCAAAATAACTGATGATGGTCGAAGTAGAGAGGATATAAAATGTAGACTCGCAATGGCAAGGAAAGCCTTTCTGAAGAAGAGAAAATTGTTAACATGGAGTGTAGATTTAAGTGTCAGGAAGTCCTTTCTGAAAGTATTTGTATAGGGTGTAGCCATGTATGGTAGTGAAACATGGACGATAAATAGTTTAGACAAGAAGAGAATAGAAGCTTTCGAAATGTGGTGCTACAGAAGAATGCTGAAGATTAGATGGGCAGATCACATAACTAACGAAGAAGTATTGAACTGAATTGGGGAGAAGAGGAGTTTGTGGCACAACTTGACCAGAAGAAGGGATCGGTTGGTAGGACATGTTCTGAGGCATTAAAGGATCACCAATTTAGTACTGGAGGGCAGCGTGGAGGGTAAAAATCGTAGAGGGAGACCAAGAGATGAATACACTAAGGAGATTCAAAAGGATGTAGGCTGCAGTAGGTACTGGGAGATGAAGAAGCTTGCACAGGATAGAGTAGCATGGAGAGCTTCATCAAACCAGTTTCAGGACTGAAAGCCACAAAAACAACAACAGCCTTTCATCTGGACGTCTAACGATTGGACTTAACTCCCACTTAGCCGCTCCGTGAGTGTTTAAAAATCTTGTCATCTGGAGATGTATCTCGATTGGTTCGAAACCAGTACCGACTTTTTCATAAAAGTATTTTAACAAGTGCGGAAAATTTTACTCGCCATATGGAATTTTGATTGCCGTTGCCGTACCTTTGAAATAATATAGCATAAATTACGAAGAATAGACAACAAATTAATGGAATCTCTACGAGAAATTACAGCGAGTCTACGACGTAAAGAACTTCCCAACTCCGCAGTTAAACAGACCTTTCTAATCTTGCACGCTCTCACATGTACAATGAGAACCACCGAAGACATCACCCGTGGCTTCGACGAAATTAACACAAGTGACGAGCAAAGTAAACAGGTACATTGCACTGTGTAACACATGCGAAACCCCTTGAGTGCCAAAGGCCGTTCGGCCCCAGCAAACTAATTATGAGCCGGTCATGCCTTCATAACAATATTAATGCGAGCAATTCTAATGAATAACGGGATTCCTAAGACGCTAATTGTTGATCCTAAAGTGGAGAGTTACTCAAAACTTTATTTTAGTGTGAATGGAGGCCACATAACCGAAGCAGTCTTTCAGTATGCACAATAATTTATTCAATAAAACATAGTAAGAAATGAACTGATTGTTCAAGATTGCAAAATTATTTATAAACTCAATGCATATAACTTTAAGTGCTGGATTTTGAAACGTTTGCGGAGTTACTTTTCCCATCGTGATAACTAAGCTCTTGCAACACAAGTATCAAACAGTAATTTGGTCTGAAAATTTCTTAAACCTAAAGTAAGACAGTGACTGGACATCTGCTGGTTAATTAAGAGGCTCATTCACTCACACAGCAACCGTGGATGTGAGATAGTTTATCACACACAAATCGTCACGTGCGGACGAAGAATGTCCCATCACGCTGGTGCTGCAACTTATACTCACCATCATTAATCTCGGACTGCTGCGTTGGGCGCCGCTGACTTGCACACGGCTCTGCTGTGGAGGACGTGGGCGTTGTGCCGCAGCTCAAACTCTGAAGTGGGCTACTCCGACGACGTGCTCTCTGGACTGCGACTTCAGTATCCCCGCCGTGTGCTCTGGACTCCGTCTACCTTGAATTCTACCACTGACTTCTATTTTCTAGCGTCTTCCTATGTGCGTCAGAGTTTTCCCTCCAAGCCATTCATGTCGGCCAACACCGAAAATTACATACACCGTAGCCCAATAGCGTTGATTCCCTCAAGCGCACAGAATCCCACCACGACAACGCCTCAGATAGCAACCCAACCATATCCCAAAACCGCCTTCCCTCTTCTGCTTCTTCTTCATGACGTCACCAATGGCACGGTTTCACGCACAACACTAGCCTCGCATCAGAGGTCCTCTGATATTAGATACACGTACACAAGTTCGGCCCATTATTTCAGCACTCCGTGTTTTTCGGTTATTCACAGAAGCGTTTCTGACACAATGCAACGCTGCGCTCTCCCACTGTTTGCGTGGCGACTCTGCTGCAGGCAGTAGTCGCTTTGCGGCAAATTCCTACACGATAATGGCTGCAAAAACCGTACTTGTCTTTATTATTATTCATTATTATTCATTATCATATATTATCATTTATTATTATTTATTATTATTATTATTTATTATTATTGGCCCACCTCCACTAGAAAATTGTACCAAATTCAACCTCCGCCGGGAGATGATTATCATTAAAGTTAAACTTTCAAAACGCTTTAGAAATAATACCACTGGTCAGAATTACGTCAGGCTGGAGCGGAATATTTTCAGAAATGGGGGAAAACATATGGTAGAAAAAATAGTGTGAAAATTGATGAATAGATGGTGCTTTACGTGCCAGAGTGCGTAAATAAAGTCATCTGTCATGCGCACGAGCCATTGAAGTTGGTATAAACACGCCAGGTACACGGCTTTTCCTCCTCACGCGACTGCGACGTTCGCCATGACTGTCCCAATGCTTGTAAAGCTGTATTACGATAATGACGACTGTGCACACCTCGCTCTGCAGAAGTTCTGGACACAAGGGTTTGAAAGAAGGCGTTGGTCTGACGACTCCCGTGGGTTTGGTGTGTAATCTGGTAGTGGAAAGAAACGAATTGATTCGACGTCAGTGGAAGCAGTGGTCACAGCAATGCAGGAGGAGACGAGTGGTGGTGTGCAAACGTGTAGTTCACGGAGAATGCAGAATGGCCCGAACATTGGACGTAGTCGTGAGCACGGTGTGTAAAATCCTACAAAACATACTTCTTTGCTATCCATTCAAAATTATCCATGTGCACGAGCTGCTTCCTGTTGGCCTGCCAGCGAGAGAGACCTTTGCTTTAGAATTTCTTGCTCGCATGGAAGTGGACAATGATTGACGCGGAAGATTTTGTGGACAGACGAAATCCACTTCCACCTGGCAAGATATGTCAATACACAGATTAGTCGAATATGGGCAACGGAAAATCCACACGCAAATCAATCAATACGACTTCATCCTGGAAGGTCGCTGTGTGGTGCGGGTTTACAGCAGCATTTATCATAGGGCCGTATTTTTTCGAAGAGACAGATGCTTCCGGTCCTGTTACCTGTACCATCATTGGTAAGCGCTATGAGTGTCTTCTGCTCAACCACGTCATTCCAGCTCTCCAACAGCGTGGATGTGTGGATGGGATTATTTTTATGCAAGATGGCACACCTCCGCACATTGCAAATCCAGTTAAGGAACTGCTGAAGCGCCATTTCGGAAATGCTAGAATTATCAGCCGCTATCTCCCTACAGCCTGGCCGTTCCGATCTACATCTACATCATACTCCGCAAGTCACCTAATGGAGTGTGGTGGAGGGTACTTTCGGTACCACTATCTCATCGCTCCAACCCTGTTCCATTCGCGAATAGTGCGTGAGAAGAATGATTGTCGGTAAGCCTCTGTACTGGCTCTAATTTCTTGAAATTTTTCCTCGTGGTCAATACGCGAGATGTATGTGAAGGGAAGCAACACGTCGTCTGACTCCTTCTGAAAAGTGCTGTCCCGAAATTTCAATAGTAAATCTCTCCGTAATGCACAACGTCTCTCTTGTAACGTCTGCCAGTGGAGTTTGTTTAGCATCTCCGTAATGCTCTCTCGTCAGCTAAACGATCCCGTGACGAAACGCGCTGCACTTCGTTAGATCTTCCCTGTCTTCTCTATCAGTCCTACCTGATATGGATCCCAGATAGATGAACAATACTCAAGAATCGGGCGAACAAGCGCCACTTCTTTCGTGGATGAGTTACATTTTCTTAAGATTCTTCCGATGAATCTGAGTCTGGTGTCTGCATTTCTCACTGTCTGTTTTATATGATCATTCCACTTAAGGTCGCTCTGGATAGTTACGCCTAGATGTTTTACGGCAGACTCTGTCTCCGGCTGTTTGTCGTCAATAGTGTAGCTGTACAGTAGTGGATTTCTTTTCCTATGAATGCGCAGTGTGCTACATTTATTTACGTTCAGGGTCAACTGCCAGAGTCTGCACCATTCATCGATTCTCTGCATGTCATTCTGCAAATTCTTACTATCTTGTGGCGTTGCTACTTTTGTATAAACAACTGCATCATCGCCGAATAACTTTAAAGAGCATCCGATGCTTTCGTATTTATATATACGGTGAACATCAACGGTCCTTTCACACTTTCCTGTGGTACTCCGGATATTATCTTTACATCCGCCGCTTTAGTTTCGTGAAGAGCGATGTGCTGAGTTCTATCTGCAAGAAAGTCTTGAACCCAATCGCAAGTCTGCTCCGATACTCAGTAAGCTGGTATTTGTTTCATTAAACGGCAATGCTGGACGGCGTCAAACGCCTTACTGAAATCAAGGAACACGACATCAGCCTGAGCACCGCAGTCATCTGCGCTGTGTGTCTCATGGAGGAACAGAGCGCGTTGACTTTTGGCAAGATCTCTGTTTGCGGAATCCATGTTGATTTTTATAGAGGAGCTGTTAATTTTCCAAGAATGTCATAATTCTTGAGCATAAAAGGTGTTCCATAATTCTACAACAGATTGACGTCAACGATATAGGTCTATAACTGTGTGGATCTGTCTTATGGCCTTTCTTGAAAATGGGAATGACCTGCGCTTTTTTCCAGTCGTTAGGTACTTATCATTGCTCAAGCGATCCGTGTGCTTTCTGGCTGTGGGGCTATCTGAAAGATATTATGTTCAGTGTTCCGACTGTAAACTTGGCTGCACTGAGGGAACGCATTGTGCAACAGATTCTGAACGTGACCCCGGAAAACGGTGGACAGCATACTGAACATGTTTTGCGGCAGTCACACGGAAAGTAATAACCCGTTTTGATTTTGACTGGTGCTTGTTATGTGGATTTTGGCCTGAAGACAATTAGAAACCGGTGTAATTGATACTTTTTATGCAGTTTTTGGCCTAAGGACAATTAAAAACCGATTTTTCCGAATTCGATGTGATATGACCTAGCCATCGTGGATGGGCTTACGTAACTAATAGCATCATACCTGTACACCCATGTATACTGAGCAGTAGTTTGTTTAACGTTTCCCGTACACCTTAGGCAGTGTTGTATGATTCATTTCTCATTTGTAGTCGACCACTATCAAATTATGATGCTTAGAGCACCATCTATTGCTACATTTTGTAACTATTTCTTTTTATTCTGTCATACGTTTCCCCCATCTCCGATAATATGCCGTAGCAATTTGACGTCATTCTCACCAGTGGTGTTATTTCTACAGCGCTTTGAAAGTTTAATTATAATCACTCTGTAGTTAATAAACAGTGCCCATGTAATCCGCACCGTTATCTTCCTATCATTTCTTAATCTGGTTCACTAAAAACAGGCAGGGGGAACAGCTTGTCGTGTTTCACATGGTCTCGTAATTTTACACAGCAGGTACGAGACGTCGGTGTGAGAGGGAAGTGAAGCTTTCACAAGCATCGGCGTGTTGTGGTTGCATGAGATGTGGCTTACCCAACACTTGCATATTAATGTTATTTCAGTGAATTACATAAAAGCACATTTTGTAAAATCGTCATCTATAATCGTGTCTAGAATTCTAAAAATAAAATAATTAGTCCTTCATTTACAAAATAATTACACAAAATCTACTTTCTGAGGTTTAGTATTCATAAAATCATCGACAACGTCTTTAATTCCGATATGGATATCGTATTCACAAGTAATCAAAGATAAATCAGCTGGCCAACTTGGCAGTAACATAGATCTGAGATAATTTTTTTTTTATTATTAATTTAAATATAGATATTTCACTGTGAGACAACAAAGGACTGCCGGCCGCTGTGGCTGAGCGGTTATAAGCGCTGCTACGGTCGCAGGTTCGAATCTTTCCTCGGGCATGGATGTGTGTGATGCCCTTAGGTTATTTAGGTTTAGTAGTTCTAAGTCTAGGGGACTGATGACCTCAGATGTTAAGTCCCATAGTGCTTAGAGCCATCTGAACCATTTGAACAACAAAGGACTCGGCATCCACGATGGCTACAGTAACGGGCATTAGTCGAATGACCGACCGAGATGATAAACAGCAGATGCTGGACACGAATCTTAAAAGACGTTATGTGCCGAATTACCGGTTTAAAAATTACTAAGTTACGGAACCTGCGACTTGATACCATACACTAGGGAAACATGAATTTGCAGGATTTCAGTTGTCTACAAGACCTACGAATCGGCTTTCGCGTTTCCCCAGCACACGAATGAGGCGTTTGTTTCCTAAAGCCGCCTCCAAACTCCTCCATCGGCTGCACGCGAGAAGGAGCGCCGGTGGCAGAGAGACAGAAATTACGTCTCAGCCCGCTGCTACTCTCGGCCTGTCGGTGGGACTAGGCTTGCCAGAAACGATGTAGAACTGCTTGGGTTCGTTTCTCAGTCGTGGTTTCAGCTGACCCGCCCCTAATGGCGTCGTGGGCTCTCCCACCCATGACGGTCTGCACCTCAATCGGTAAAAAAGGAACCATTAAAGAATCACTTTGTTTTCTGTCTGTGTGTCTGTGACTTTTTCTCAGGAATGGGTAGATGTGCCAAGTTGAAATTTATGTAAATACTAAGGTCTACGGTGCCTTGAGCTTCTACGTCAATGGAATCAAAAGATGTGGTTATTTATCTCACGTTTAATATTCGCATACTCAGTCATGAAAATATACAGGATACTTCCTGTTGACAACAGCTATAAAATTTGGCAAGAAGTAAAGCTGGACACTTCAGCTATGGGAAAAAGTCCCGATAGTGTTAATCTCTAATTATATCACACAAAAATATTGTTGTCGTATGGTATTTGACTTTAAACGTTAAATTAAAATATTCTGGAAAGTCATGGAATCCGTGTGACCGATATCTTGCTAGTAGCAATGCCGATAACGGGCAAAAGTCGTCGAGATCCTCGATTCCCAGAATGGAAGAAGTAAGTTTGAATGGAACGTCAGTGCGCGAGTCCTACTCGCACCTGCTTAGCATTTTCTTAACTTTTAATCTAATTAAAAGCGGTGGGTAATACTGCTGTAACTGAAACAAGAAGCAGATGAGGATACTGAACGAGTAATACATTACGTAAAGGCAGATGAAAGTCTAATAGTCATGGGGGACTGCAATATAGTTATAGGTGAACGAGCAGAAGAAACGGGGTTTGGCACGAGGAATGAGGGAGGAGAAAAACTTATTGACTTCTGCAGTAAATTTCAGCTAATAATAGCGAATACTCGGCCCAAGAATCAAAAGATGAGGTGGTATAAATGGAAAAGGCCGAGTGATACGGGAAGATTTCAATTAGATTATATCATGCTTAAAAAGAGATTCCGGAACCAGATACTGGATAGTAAGGCGTACCCAGTACCAGATATAGACTCAGTTCACCATTTAGTAGTGATGAAGGGTAGGCTGAAGTTTAAGATTTTACTCAGGAAGAACCAATATGCAAAGAAGTGGGATACGGAAGTACTAACGAATGATGAGATACGCTTGAAGTTACCAACATCTGTAGATACAGCAATAAGGACAGCTCAGTAGGCATTGCAACTCCAGAAAAATTGACATCCCTAAAAATGGCAATCACAGAAGTTGGAAAGAAAAACATAGGTACAAAGAAGGTAACCGTGAAGCAACCTTTTATAACAGAAGAAATAATTCAGTTGGTCGATGAAACAAGGAAGTAGAAAAAAGTTCAGGGAAATTCAGGAATAAAGAAATACAAATCGCTGATGAATGAAATAAATAGCAAGTGCAGTGAAGCTAAGGCGAAATGGGTGCATGAAAAATGTGAAGAAATCTAAAAAGAAGGGATTTTCGGAAGGGTTGACTTAGCATATAGGAAAGTGAAAACAACCTTTGGTGAAATTAAAAGCAAGGGTGATAACATGAAGAACGCAACAGAAATTCCACTCTTAACTGCAGAGGACAAGGCGGACAGGTGTAAAGAATACACTGAAGGCCTCTATGAGGGGGAACATTTGTCTCATATGATAGAAGAAGAAACGGGAGATGATTTGAGAGAGATAGTTGATACAGTACTAGAATCAGAATTTAAGAGAGCTTTGGAGGATTTAAGAACAAACAAGGCAGAAGTGATCGATAACATTCCATCAGAATTTCTAAAGTCATTGGGGGAAGTGTCAACAAAACGACTATCACGTTAATGTATAGAATGTATGAGTCTGGCGACATACCATCTGACTTTCGGAAAATTATCGTTCACACAATTCCGAAGACAGCAAGAGCTGACAGGTGCGAGAATTATCGCACAGTCAGCTTAACAGCTGACGCATCCAAGTTTCTGACAAGAATAATATACAGAATAATATAAAGGAACACTGAGAATGTGTTAGATGACGATCAGCTTGGCCTTAGGAAAGGTAAAGGAACCAGAGAGGTAATTCTAACGTTGCGGTTGATAATGGAAGCTAGAATAAAGAAAAATCAAGACACGTTCATAGGATTTGTCTACCTGGAAAAGGCGCCCGCCAAATTAAAATGGTGCAAGATGTTCAAAATTCTGAGCAAAATAGGGATAAGCTATAGGGAGAGACGGGAAGATGCAATATGTACAGGAGGCAAGAGGGAATAATGAGAGTGGCCGACCAAGAACGAAGTGCTCGCATAAAATTCAAGGTGAAAGGATGCCAGTGATACGATTCACGGATGGTACTGCTATCCTGAGTGAAAGTGAAGAAGAATTACATGATCTTATGATGATGTTGATGTTTGGTTTGTGGGGATCAACTGCGTGGTCATCAGCCTCCGTACAAAGTCCCAATTTTTACACAGCTCAATTGTTTTGTATACAGTCCAATCTAGCCACTGTCACGGATGATGATGATGATGAAATCGTGAGGAAAACACAAACACCCGGTCTCCGGGCAGAGAAAATCCCCAACCCGGCCGTGAATCAAACCCGGGACCGCGTGATCCAGAGGCAGCAAATTACATGATCTGCTGAATGGAATGAACAGTCTTGTGAGTATAGAATATGAATCGATAATAAATCGAAGAAAGATGAAAGTAATGAGAAGTAGCACAAATGAGAATAGCGAGAAAGTTAACATCAGGATTGATGATCACGAAGCAGATGAAGTTAAGGAATTTTGCTACTTAGGTAGCAAAATAACGAATGACGGATGGAGCAAGGAGGACATCAAAAGCAGACTATCCCTGTTAAAAATTGGGATTCCTTGCCAAGAGACGCCCATTAGTATCAAAGTTAGGCCTTAATTTTAGGAAGAAATTTCTGAGAATGTGCGTTTGGAGCACATCATTGCATGGTAGTGTAACATGGTCTTTGGAAAAACCTGAACTCAAGAGAATCGAAGCATTTGAGATGTGGTGCTGCACACGAATGTAGAAAATTAACTAGACTGACAGGGTACGTAATGAGGTGGTCCTGGGCAGAATCGGAGAGGAAAGGAATATGTGGAAGTCACTGAAAGGAGAAGGGACAGGATGATAGGATATCTGTTAAGACATCAGGGAATAGCTTTGATGCTACTGGAGGGAGCTGTAGAGGGAAAAAACTGTAGGGGAAGACAGAGGTTGGAATACATGCAACAAATAGTTGAGGACGTAGATTACAAGTACTACTCTGAGATACATAGGTTGGTACAGGGGAGGAAACGGCGGCGGGCCGCATCAAACCAGTCAGAAGACTGATGACCCCCCCAAAAATAAGAAAAGAAACTGAAACGAGCATCAATGACATTCCATCTCTCAGTTGCCACGTTACGGGAAGCTACAGCGGTGGGGGAGGCTCCAGTGGAAAACGCCATGGCACGAAAGCGTTTGGTCGGAAGCACCACGGTACCTGCGGTACTGACAAGTGTCGGAAACGCCGCGGTAGGGAAATCCACTGAGACTGCTCCAAAAGACGTTCCTGTCTTCTCTGTACAAAACTATAAGCTATATCTCGCACAGTATACGAGTACTTTCACCATCAGAATTAAGTAAATGTTGCACAAGGGTCGGCCGTCCTGACGAAATCCGCCCTGCTCTCTTAGCAGCCAACAACCTACTTGTTCATAGTCTCAAGACTGATTACTTTCTGGCGCACTCGGCTCTCGACTATCGACACTACCTAATGCGACCAGAGTGAGGCAAAGATATGTTGTTCTCCATACGTAAGGGAAGGCTGACCTCTTACACCCCCCCCTCCCTCAAAAGGACATCTTTGAAACCAGAGGTGGAAAAGAATATAGACAAACAGGGATAGAAAGAGAATAAACATATAAATTCAAGTTCAATGAAATTTACCAATTGAATGGTAAATTCTCCAACCTGGTTGCAAACTGCCTCTACAAAACAGATTACAGCTAAATTACAAACTATATGAATGACACAACTAAAAATTGTAATTTGTTGAAAAATAATATCACCTATAGATTGTAACAAAACTCTTCTCTACCACAATTGATGAACTATACAAAGCTGGATATCTATTGAATCATATTGTAACAAAATTATTTTAATTTCGGTTCATCTCAGCAAGGTTTGCCGTCCAGGACACAACCAAAATCCTACTATATTAGCACCATACATCACAGGAAATAACTATCTCTAATTAGACTAATACCTACTTAACCTAATACGTCAGTGACCAAAAACATAGTACATAACAAATATTACTTAATACTAACGTCGATAAATGACAATAATTTACTCTCGAATAAAAAATGCGTATATGAATCTACCTTTAGTGTGGTCATTACAAGATCAGTCTCTAAAGAAATGTCTTTCTCATTTGTTACAAATCATATTTTAAAACAGTTCACAGAATGGTCCACTTCTAGGCCATATTAATAAACACTACAACATTCTAAACACTAATACTTCTCACACTAAAAATGACAACCGTATCTCAGTTCTTACATGCACCGACCGAGGTGGCGCAGCGGTTAGCACACTGGACTTGCATTCGGGAGGCCGATGGTTCGAACGCGTCCATGGCCATACTGATTTACCTTTTTCGTTTGAGACAAATGCCGGGATGTTTCCTTTGAAAGGGCACGCCGATTTCCTTCCCAATCCATCCCTAATCCGAGCTTGTGCTCCGTCTCTAATGACCTCGTTGTCGAAGGGATGTTAAACACTTATCTGCTCCTCCTCTTATATGCAATTCCTCCCTTAAATATGATTAAGTTTTTTCTCATCATGAAAACCCATAATCCTGAAGAGATACAAATATAGCAACTAAAAGACAACAAATGATACTTGAACATCAGTTCTCATGATCTTTATTCTCCAAATACATATAATAATCGAGAAACATCCATACATACTTATGTTTAGCCCCGCTAGGCCCTACTTCATCATCCTGATAACTTCTCTCCTCTGGGTTGCCCAGATCTTCACACGGATAGTATCTCTTTATATTTTCAACCTGTTCCTTGCCATGCACTGCATTAGTTTGAGCATATTCCACCTCCACAGTAATGAAGTGTTCGATCTTGATAATTCTAAGTGGTACATTGTATAAATGGTTAAATTTGTGTTTCAGAATCTGTCTTCTTCGACTGAGCGTGACCTTTCACCAACACCATGTCTTCTACTCTGTAGCTTACAGGTTTCACCAATTTATCATGTCTTTCCTGTCTCCTTTTCACCTTCTCCCTTATGGTTCATTTCTACAAGTTCAAGTTTCCTCTCCCAAATTAAGTTATCCCCTTATGGATATTCCACCGACTCACGAAAAACACTGTGAGGTTCGTGACTAAGTAAGATTTCGCATGGTGCAAATCCTGTTAAATCATGCGGTAGGTGGTTCTGAATACGCTCGAATTCTTCTAGGTATTCCTTCCAAGTACTGTGTTTCTTGTGACAATAGGTCCGACACAAACGATTTAGCTCCTTCATCATCCGTTCACCCAAGTTTGACACCAGTCTGTATCTACGGGTGGCGATCTATTTGATATCTGTACAACATATCCCTTTACTCCTTGGATCGGAATTGGGATCCATTATCAGTTAGGATTCTTTCGGTTTACATACAGTGCTGAAGTAATATTTTTCAAACTTATTAATGATGGCCTTGTTGGTCGTTTTCTTTAATGGATAAAACTTCAGAAATTTAGATAGCAATTCTTCTGCAAGTAGAATTTGGGTACAATTTTTTTTTTTTTTTTTTTTTTTTTTTTTTTTTTTTTTTTTTTTGACACAGGCAAGTGACCGAACAAATCCACTGCTACGATGTCTGTAATTGACTCTGGTATGACCAGATACAGATAACCTTTATGCTGAACAGTAGTAATTTCAGTTTTCTGACAGGTATCACAAGGCATTTCTTAGGTCCAAAAAGGGCATTGCTATAATGTGTGTACCATATTAACTTGTCTGTTATAGGCTCTGGTATACCCAATCTCCAGCGCTCTTCATCCTCTTCTCTTCTCTTGTACAGTATTCCCTGCTGGATATAATAGTACGTCCTAATCTTTTCTTCACCAGCACATCTGTACTTACTCTTGATTAATTTCAATTTTTCGTCCTAGTTCTGCTCTCTATGCATGTTCCCCAAGAACATCTACACAAAATCTTTGTGGTGTACTCCCTTCATTAAACTTAGCTGAACTTCTCCTGCTTCTGGTCCGCTCACAGTTTCACAGTTGTTCCCCAAGAATCGAGTGGCTGCCTTGATAAAACATCAGGTATGGTATGTCATTTACCAGGCTTGTACATCACTTCAGAGTCATAATCTTGCAATGCCAACGCCCATCTTATCAAGCAGCTGTGCCTCAGTTTACTTGTAGTTAAGAATGTTAGGGCTTTGTGGTCCGTGACCACCTTTACATCTCGTCCTGATAGATAATAACGAAATCGCTTAAAACCCCACAGAATAGTCAGTTCCTCTTTCTCTGTAATGCTGTATCTCCTTCCCCATGCATTCAAGTTTATGATACCAAAGTATATAGTCTTTATAACCTCAGTATCTCCATCTTTCTCGATCTGGCATAAATGTACACCTAGCTATCTGCACCCAAATAAAAGTCTCTAGAGAAATCAAGATGGCATAATATATCTGCATTACACTATGCTTCTTTAATCCTTTCAAATTCGTCTTAACATTCGTCATTCCAGTGTCAGGTCATTTTAGCGTTAGTAAGTGTTCTCAATTTGGGGGCAGTGAGAACAGTGCTCCGCTAGTATTAGTCTTAGTCATAGGAAAGGGGAACTCTGTTAAAATTCAGTAAAGGCGCGGTTGGGCGATGAAGTCTGGGGTCGCTGGCAGTGTGTGGTAACAATCAGCAGCCAGTAGACCAGACAGGGTAAACATGGCGCAGAGCTGCAGCGGCGTATTGCATGTACGATTTGTTTGTAATGAAGCAACAGTGAGGCAGGGAATAGCAGCGTTGCTTGAAGCTATTGCGATGTTTGAGGCGGGGCACTAGGCCAGAGCAAGGAGGGCGATGTGTAAGTGTCTGACATATGGAAATTTACCACTGCCATAGTTCCTGCCTGTCTCTGTTACTACATCAGAAGTGAGGGGAAAAGCAGTATAAATAGTCAGGCTCTTTTAGCTTGAGGGGTGTACCAGGTCAGTTGAGAGTCGGGTCGGACCTGTGCTGGTCTACGCTTATAGGGGCCAGTCTGGCAGCGATGTTGTAAATATTCTATGTAAACCTGTACTTTATTTCTATGTACTTGTTCGGGTTGTATTCTGCTTCTGGGGCGCAACACCGGGGTGGGATGGAACGGCAGCCGGGTACTTGGAGACTGCACGGTCTGCCTGAAGGAGGGCAGTGACAGTGGTCTGCAGCGGGTCCAGGACAGGTCACGTTCACTTCCCACCTGGCGTACCAGGGTCCGGGCAAGACGAACTCTGAGGAGGGCGCGGGCAGCGCTGCAGCAGCGCCAGAGATGGCGGTGGGCGTTGCCTTCCAGCAAGCACCATTAGTGGCAGGTTGTGGCACTGTATCCAGGAGGGCGCGAGGTCGAGTCCAGTCCTGTCCTGGGAGCAGCGGCGGCCCGAGGGCCATGAGTGACCAGTGCATCCACCTTCATCCCATGGTCAGACAAAGCAGGCCAAACGGGGTGGAGGGTGGCGGACACCAGGGACTGTAACAGTCTCCGGAATCGCAGGCAGCTACATGGCACAAGACATGACGCCTCGGCGAACGATGACTGGGCGAGCGCGGCTGACTTCCAGCTGATTGGCCTTGATGACGGAGCAGCAGTGTCGGCATATCAGGAGTTACTGAGCCGGCTGGGGTTGCTGGACAACACTGTGGGCGGCATGCCAACACTACTCTGTACCTATCGTAGTACTATAAAATATGTGAATAAAGGAATACTTCTGAATACCGCTGTATCACTCTGCACTGCCCCTTGACGATATTGAACTTGCTCGGCCTCCTGACGAGAAGCGGCGCTGCGGACCCCAGCTTCAGCTTGGCCATCTGGAGTCCCAGGCTCGACCATCGATGTCCCGCAACAACAGGTTCCTTCAGGGATTTTCGATAGAACTCACAGACACCAAAGAAAGCTCTCAGTTGCCTTTTGTTATGAGGAACAGGAAATTGTCTAATTCTCTCGAACTTACTTGCGACAGGGTAAATTCCCTCTTCTGTAATTATGAAGCCTAAGAATTTTGTCTAAGATTTACCAAATTATGACTTATTCAAGTTTGATATTACCATAGCTTCCTGAAACACCTGCAAGACTCACTCAGGTGTCTCTGTTCTTCCCATGTCTCAGTTGCAATTAATATATCATCCACGTAAACAGCAACCTTCTTGAGTAATTTTTCACCCAAAATATTGTCCAAAACTCCAATGAATTCCGAGACTGATACGTTAAGCCCAAATGGCAATACTCTAAAATGATAACTTCTGCCAGCATACGTGAAGGTAGTATACTGACGTGTCTCAGGAGCCAGAGGTATTTGCCAGTACCCATTGGTCAGGTCAATGCTACTAAGTATCTTTAAACCCTGAAACCTTTTCATTAATTATTCTATAGTTTCTGGCTTGTATCGCTCTGGTTCAATGATTTTATTTACTGTATGTGTATCCAAAACTATTCTCACCTTCCCATCTTTCTTGTCTATCATCAAATAATGGATGACTATATTGGTTCTTGGTTCTCTCAATAACCTCAAGGTCAACCATTCTTTGTGTTTCCACTTCTACTGCTAGCCTTTTAACCTGAGAGGTGGAGTATTGTTTAACATTGAAAGGCTTGTATTCCTTAATTTTCAATTTACATTCTACCCCTTTCATTATTCCTAGCTGCTAAGAGAAAACTTTGCTGTGCTTGTGTAAGATCTCTGCTAACCTCTTCCGAATCTCTTCATCCAAATGTGTCATTCTTCTAGTTTCTTGCCTAGAGCATCTTCTCTAGGTTGATCTGCTTGTGCAAATCCCTCATAGAATATCAATACTTCCTCATCATCCAGTCGTTCTTCTGCAGGCCCCTCCTCATATCACAAATTCATCTGTCAGAACTCTTCTTCCTCTTCTGACTTCTTACTTTCTTCCAAGGTCAATTCGCTCCTTTCTCCCTCACATCTTTCTACACTCACTGTGCATTCTTGAAATTCATGATTGCTTCTACTTCGTTTAGCCAGCAGTTCCCAAAATAACTGCCATGTTAAGACCTGATATCTCCAAAAATGTCGCTTCATATACTTCTCCCTCTACTTCAAATCCAATCTATGCTCGTTCCTTAATGGGCTTACTTTTGGCACATACAGCCTTTATAACTGAGACACCATTTACAGGAAAACTAGGGAAGCTGGCGTTCGTTCAAATCTGTGTGAAACCTTATGGGACTTAACTGCTAAGGTCATCAGTCCCTAAGCTTACACACTACTTAACCTAAATTATCCTAAGGACAAACACACACACCCTTGCCTGAGGGAGGACTTGAACCTCCACCGGAACCAGCCGCATAGTCCATGACTGCAGCGCATTTGACTGCTTGGCTAATCCCACACGGCTGGCGTTAGTATTCAGTATCTATTCATATAGCTTTAGAGTTATAGCACACATTTCACTCCCAGTGTCAATTAGTGCATGAACATCATCTTAATCCTGACTACAGGTAATCTCAGTTCTTTGGAACTCTGTTCCTTTTGCCTCATGACGTCTTCTCTCAGATCATCATCTTGATGTCTAATCAGATTTATATGGGTCCTCCTTTGTCCCATTCCCGACCGGACCTCATCAGGAGAGCGGTCTGCTTTGCCAAACTCCTTTCCTCCTGCTCTTGGGCCTCACTATTTCTTCACCTGCCACCTTCGCTCTCATACTCTCTTGTATTTTCATCTCTTCTAGAATCGCTTTAGAAGCGATGTCCATTTCTACAGCCCCTATTCCCATGATAGTCTCCTCTTCCTCGGTTGAAGGATTGATTATTAAACTGACTCCTTTGGTAATTGTCTTCTCTTTGGCGCTGCTCACTTGCTCGACTATTCTTTTGTCCACGTGTGGATTCCAATTGCTCCAGTATCTCTACTGGGGTTTTCTATCTTTAACTAGACTTCTGGACAAGGGTTCTTGCATCCTCCAACTTAATCTTCTGTTAATTGCAGAAATCATTATCTCATCATTTAAGGACTGCTCTAAAGTTTCATTCAGTTCCCATAAATGCTCAGCAAATTCTTTCAAGGTACCTGTCCAATTATTAAAAGTCTTGCAATGGAGCACGTTTTCAAAGTTGCACATTGATAGCTCTTTGAGCAGTTCTTCTTTACAAACTCTCCTTCAAGCTGCTCATAACTACGAACATCGTCTCTCTTCTTCACTCCCCATGTAAAAGTTTCATCTTCCATTCTATCTATCGCAAATTGAATTTTGAATTTGTCTCGAAAATGTGTTTGAATAATGCACATCAGCCATATCATAAAAATCGTCGGGTGCAGTGCTCAATTTGGCTTACATTTTTGTCCTACATAAGCTTGTGGATGCCTATTATCACCACTTATTAATGCTATCACTTTACCTTCCACTATAGCTAGTGTTGCGTTACCAATCTTTTTGTTAATCTCCTGAGTTTTTGTTTCTAACTGTTGGATTTCGCCTTGTATATGTTGCATAACCCGTGAAATCTTCCTATAAATCTTCTTCCCTCTGTTCTGCAATTGCGTTTTGTATATTTCAAACTACTTCATTCTGCCTGTTGCCTAGCCCCTTATTAGCTACTTCACATTATTGTTGCTTCTGCGTTATCTCTTCGATCCTTCCCCTAATTCTTCTCTAACTTCTTGAACTTCTTCATGGGCTTTCTCGGTTATCTTCTCTCTCATCTTCTTCACATCCTCTCAGAGCAAGTTTATGCTCTGCTAGAATCTGCGATCTCTCTCCTTGCATTCTTTCCTCGCCTCTTCCTTATAATGCTGTGACACTTTCTTCAAATTTTCCTAATGTCATCTGAATCTTCTCATTGACGGTGTCAAGTCTTTTCTTGGTTATTATATTGGTTTCCTCGATTTTCTGATTGGTTTCCTGCATTCTACAGTTGATAGCTTCAATCTTTTCTTGGGTTGTTTTATTGGCGCCCTTGATTTCTTGCTTGATTTCCTCCATTTTCCGATTGGTAACTTCAATCTTGGCATCAATCTTTTCTGATATCGCCAGTAGCATGCCTTGCTGTCCTCCCTCTACAATGTTTGATTTATTACCCTCAGGTTTAATTTGTGTCTCGAGGTATTTAGTGGGATGTATTAACGGGCTTTCTATTGACAGTCCACAGGCACTGATTCCTGAAATCCCCCTGTCCTATCCCCTTCTTCTGAGCTTCTAACACCATAATCTGCTTGGTTTCAGTAGACATGTTTGGTTACATTGATTATATACCAGCAGTAATACAAATTAATCCTGGGATAATCCTAACACTCTTGACAGTTTAAACAAAATAATGACAGCAGTACTTCAACTAGCTCAAAACAAAAACAGGACCTGTTTGTACTGAATAAAAAATACCTTACCTACTTATCTGAATAAACACCAATGGTAATACTCATCATCTCACACCAAAGCAACAAAAATCAAATTACATCACCAATTAGCACTATAAAGTCTTTAATTAACAGCTAATGCGGTGGAAACACAAAAAAACAACAAAAAATATAATGACAATTAACTGAAACCCTCAGCAGCCGACAGGTGTTGTTGATATACCTCGATGTGGATAGTTGAAAACGTGTGTCCCGACCGAGACTCGAACCCATGATATCCTGCTGACATGGCATCTGAGCCACCGAGGACACAGATGAATAGCGCGACTGTAGGGACTTATCCCTTGCACGCATTACAGAACAAAAAACAGTCTCAGCCGTTTTCAAACTGCACAAGCACGACAATCAGAGCACAATGCTGCAGAGGCTGTGATTGTACACGAATTTTGAAATAAAAACTACGTAGCTACAGCGTGATTAAGGAAAACGTTGATGGCTGTTAATACATTTGAATATCATGAAGTTTCATTTAATGTAACGTAGTAATAATATATCTAATACATAAGTAGGACCTACTAACAAGAGTGTAATAACACCAGTGTACATGTGCTACGGCTTCTGACCAATCATCGCGCTTATGCTTGTTTACATCAGGTTAATTCTCATGATGAATGGATTATAGTCGAGTTGCTGCCGCTGCTGTCGGTGCCGTTGGCTCGTTCCTTGTAGCGAATGTTGGCTGACACGCCGCTGTCGCTCACTGCCCGGGGTGATATGTGCAGAAGTTGCCGTCGAAATTCGCTGTTCGGTGGCCAGATGGCCACGAGAAGTCAGCTTCAGCAGCGTGTTGGTCGCCACTCGGTGTAGCTTGTCTATGCTACTGAAACTCTCACGC